>NW_017189559.1:0-68457 GCF_001704415.2 Capra hircus | reverse complement strand
TCTAGGAACATAGCGAACTAAAAATGGACTGAATGGTAAATTTAACTCAGATGACCATTACATCTACTACTGTGGGCAGGAATCCCTCAGAAGAATTGGAGGAGCCATCATAGTCAACAAAAGAGTCCAAAATGCAGTACTTGGATGCTAGAATGTCGACGTTCACTCTTGCCATCTCTTGCTTGACCACTTCAAATTTGCCTTGATTCATGGACCTGACATTCCAGGCTCCTATGCAATATTGCTCTTTACAGCATCAGACCTTGCTTCTATCACTAGTCACATCCACAACTGGGTATTGTTTTTGCTTTGGCTCCATCCCTTCATTCTTTCTAGAGTTATTTCTCCACTGATCTCCAGTAGCATATTGGGCACCTACTGACCTGGGGAGTTCCTCTTTCAGTATCCTATCATTTTTCCTTTTCATACTGTTCATGGGGTTCTCAAGGCAAGAATACTGAAGTGGTTTGCCATTCCCTTCTCCAGTGGACCACATTCTGTCAGACCTCTCCACCATGACCCGCCCGTCTTGGGTTGCCCCACAGGCATGGCTTGGTTTCATTGAGTTAGACAAGGCTGTGGTCCTAGTGTGATTAGATTGACTAGTTTTCTGTGAGTATGGTTTCAGTGTGTCTGCCCTCTGATGCCCTCTTGCAACACTTACCATCTTACTTGGGTTTCTCTTACCTTGGCATGGGGTATCTCTTCACGGCTGCTCCAGCAAAGCACAGCCACTGTTCCTTACCTTGGATGAGGAGTATCTCCTTACCACCACTATTCCTGACCTTCAATGTGGGATAGCTCCTCTAGGCCCTCCTGTGCCTGCGCAGCCACCACTCCTACAAAAGAACAAATGGATCACTAAAGAAGTCAAAGAGGAAATTAGAAAATACCTACAGACAAATGAAAACGAGACCACAATGGTTGAAAACTTAATGGATGCAGCAAAAGAAGTTCTAAGAGGGAAGTACATAGCAATACAATCTTATGTCAAGAAACAAGAAAACTCTCAAATAAACAACCTAACCTTACACTTTAAAATACTAGAGAAAGAAGAACAAACAAACCTAAAGTTAGTGGATGGAAAGATATCATAGAGGTCAGAGCAGAAAGAAATGAAATAGAGACAAAAAGCAAACACAAAGATCAAAGAAACTAAAAGCTGCTTCTTTGAAAAGGTAGACATAATTAATAAACCTTTAGCCAGATTCATCAAGATAAAAAGGGAGAGAACTCAAATCAATAAAATTAGAAAAGAAAAAGGGGAAGTTACAATGGACACCATAGAAATAGAAAAGATCATAAGAGACTACTGTGAACAGTTGTATGCCACTATTGGACATTAATGGGCAATCTGGAAGATATGGACAAACTCTTAGAAAGGTACAGTCTCCCTAGACTGAACCAGGAAGAAATAGAAAATATGACCAGATCAATCACAAGCACTGCAATTGAAACTGATTGAAAACTTTCCAACAAAAAAAAGTCCTCGACCTGATGGCTTCACAGGCAAATTTTATCAAACATTTAGAGAACAGTTAACTCCAATCCTTCTGAAACTGTTCCAAAAAATTGCAGGGGAAGGAAAACTTTGATAATCATTTTATGAGGCCAACATCACCCAGATACCAAAACCAGACAAAGGTACCACAAAAAAAGAAAATTGCAGGCCAATATTACTGATGAACATAGACACAAAAATCTTCAACAAAATACTAGCAATCTGTATCCAACAATACATTAAAAAGATCATATACCATGATCAAGTGGGATTCATCCAAGTGACGTGAGGATTTTTCAACATCCACAAATCAATCAATGCGATATATCACATTAACAAATGGAAGAATAGAAGACATATGATCATCTCAATTGGAGGCAGAAAAAGATTTTGAAAAAATTCAGCATTCATTTATTATAAAAACTCTACAGAAAGTGGGCATGGAGGGAACATACCTCGATATCAGTTCAGCTCATTTCAGTCACTCAGTTGTGTCTGACTCTTTGCAACCCCTTGGACTGCAGCACACCAGGTCTCCCTGTCCATCACCAATTCCTGGAGTTTACTCAAACTCCTGTCCATTGAGTCAGTGATGCCATCCAACCATCTCATCCTCTGTCATCCTCTTCTCCTACCACCTTCAATTTTTCCCAGCATCAGGGTCTTTTCAAATGAATAACATCTTTGCATGCATCAGGTGGCCAAAGTATTGGAGTTTCAGCTTCAGCATCAGTCCTTCTAAGGAATATCCAGGACTTATTTCCTTTAGGATGGACTGGCTGGATCTCCTTGCTGTCCAAGGGACTCTCAAGAGTCTTCTCCAACACCACAGTTCAAAAGCATCAGTTCTTCAGCACCTTGACATAATAAGGCCATATATGACAAACCTACAGCTAGAATCATATTCAGTTGTGAAAAGCTGAAATCCTCTCCTCTAACACCAGGAACAAGACAAGAATGGTCACTCTTTACACTCTTATTCAACATAATTTTGGAATTCCCAGCTACAGCAATCAAAGAAGACAAAGAAGTAAAGGGAATCCAAACTGGAAAATAAGTTAAACTGTCACTATATACATATGATATGATACCATGCATAGAAGATCCTAAAGATGCCACCAGAAAACAACTAGAAATCATCCATGAATTTGTTAAAATTTCAGGTTACAAAAGTAATACACAGTAATATGTTTCATTTCTATATACTAACAATGAAATATTACAAAGAGAAATTCAAGAAATAATTTCATTTGCCATCACATCAAAAGGAATAAAACACCTAGGAATAAACATTCTTAAGGAGACAAAAGACCTGTACTCCAAAAACTTTAAGATGATGAAAGAAATCAAAGAAGACATAAACAGATGGAAAGATATTCCATGTTCATAGACTGGATGAATCAATATTATCAAAATGGCTATAATACCCAAGTCAATCTACAGATTGAATGGAATCCCTATCAAATTACCAATGGCATTTTTCACAGAACTAGAACAAAGAATCTCAAATTTTGTATGGAGACACAAAAGAATCCGAATATCCAAAGTAATCTTAAGAAAGAAAAGTGGAGCTGGAGGAATCAGGCTCCCTGATCTCCGACTACCTACTATGGTCATCAAAATAACATGGTACTGGCACAAAAATAGAAATATAAATCAATGAAACAGAATAGAAACCCAGAATAAGCCCATGCATCTACGGTCAATTAATCTATGACAAAGAGGCAAGACTCCACAATGTTGGAAAGAAAGTCTCTTCAATAAATGGTGCTGGGAAAACTGGACAATGACTTGTAAAAAATGAGATTAGTTCATTCTTTAACATTATACACAAAAAATAAGCTCAAGATGAATTAAAGATCTATTATGAGCCGGAAACTATAAAACTCCTAGAGGAAAACATAGACAGAACACTCTCTGACATAAATCACAGCAACATCTTTTTCAATCTGTCTCCCAGAATCATGGAAATAAAAGCAAAATTAAACAAGTGTGACCTACTTAAATGCAAATATTTTTTAACAACAAAGGAAACAATACATAAAATGGAAAGACGGCCCACAGATAGGGAGAAAATATTTGCAAATGATGTGACCAATAAGGTATTAGTTCCCAAAATTCACAGTTTATGATGATTTAACAGCATCAAAACAAACAACTCACTCAAAAAATGGGCAGAAGACCTAAACAATTTCTCCAAAGAAGACATACAGATGGCCAATATTCACATGGAAATATGTTCAATGTTGCTAATTATTAGAGAAATGCAAATCAAATCTATAATGAGATATCACCTCACACCAGCCAGAATGGCCATCGTCAAAAAAATCCACCAAGAACAAATGCTGGAGAGGGTGTGGAAAGAAGGTAACCCTCCTACACTGTTGGTAGGAATGTAAATTCATACAGCTACTAAGAAGAACAGTATGAAGGTTCTTTTAAAAACTAAAAATAGAGTTACCATATGACCCTACAATCCCACTCCTGGGCATATATCTGGAGAAAAAACATGACTCAAAAGGACATATGCACACCAATGTTCATTGCAGCACTGTTTATCATAGCCAAGACATGGAAGACATGGAAGGAACTTAGATGTCTGTTGACAGTGTAATGGATAAAGAAGATGTGGTGTCTCCCAGAATTCTGGAAATAAAAGCAAAAATGAACAAATGGGATCTAATTAAAATTAAAAGCTTCTGCACAACAAAGAAAAATATAAGCAAGGTGAAAAGACAGCCTTCTGAATGGGAGAAAATAATAGCAAATGAAGCAACTGACAAACAACTAATCTCAAAAATATACAAGCAACTTATGCAGCTCAATTCCAGAAAAATAAAAGACCCAATCAAAAAATGGGCCAAAGAACTAAATAGACATTTCTCCAAAGAAGACATATGGATGGCTAACAAACACATGAAAAGATGCTCAACATCACTCATTATTAGAGAAATGCAAATCAAAACCACAATGAGGTACCACTTCACACCAGTCAGAATGTCTGCGATCCAAAAATCTGCAAGCAATAAATGCTGGAGAGGGTGTGGAGAAAAGGGAACCCTCCTACACTGTTGGTGGGAATGCAAACTAGTACAGCCACTATGGAGAAGAGTGTGGAGATTCCTTAAAAAATTGCAAATAGGACTGCCTTATGACCCAGTAATCTCACTGCTGGGCATACACACCAAGGAAACCAGAATTGAAAGAGACACATGTACCCCAATGTTCATCGTAGCACTGTTTATAATAGCCAAGACATGGAAAAAACCTAGATGTTCATCAGCAGATGAATGGATAAGAAAGCTGTGGTACATATACACAATGGAGTATTACTCAGCTGTTAAAAAGAATACATTTGAATCAGTTCTGATGAGATGGATGAAACTGGAGCCTATTATACAGAGTGAAGTAAACCAGAAAGAAAAACACCAATACAGTATACTAACACATATATATGGAATTTAGAAAGATGGCAATGATGACCCTGTATGCAAGACAACAAAAAAGACATAGATGTGTATAATGGACTTTTGGACTCAGAGAGAGAGGGAGAGGGAGAGGGTGGGATGATTTGGCAGAATGGCATTGAAACATGTATACTATCATGTAAGAATCGAATCGCCAGTCTATGTCCGATGCAGGACCCAGCATGCTTGGGGCTGGTGCATGGTGATGACCCAGAGAGATGTTATGGGGAGGAGGTGGGAGGGGGGTTCATGTTTGGGATCGCATGTGCACCCGTGGTGGATTCAAGTCAATGTATGGCAAAACCAATACAGTATTGTAAAGTAAAATAAAGTATAAATTAAAAATAAATAAATAAATAAATAAAAAATAAAAAGAAAAAAAAAGAAGAAGATGTGGTGTATATATATATATTCAGCCATTGAAAAGAATGAAATAATGTCATTTACAGCCACATGGATGGACCTAGAGAGTGTCATAATGAGTGAAGTAAGTCAGATAAAGGAGAAATATCATATGACATCCTCTATATGTGGAATCTGAAAAGAAATGATACAAATAAACTTACGAAAAAGAAAGAGACTCACAGACATAAAATAAACTTATGGTTGCCAGAGGGAAGAGACACTTAGGGAGTTTGAGAGTGTCATGTGGACACTGCTATATTTAAAACAGACAACAACAAGGACTTATTGTGTAATACATGGAACTCTGCCCAGTGTTATGTGCCAGCCTGGGAGGGGGTGAATGGATATTTGTATACATATGGCTGAGTCCCTTCACTGTTCACCTGAAACTATCACAACATTGTTAATAGGCTATATCCCAATACAAAATAAAAAGTTCAAATGAAAACAAAATTTCTAACAAACAAAAGTCCAGGAATAGGTGGCTTCATGGGGGAATTCTATGAAACATATAAAGAAGAGTTAATATTTATCCTCCCCAAATTATTCCAAAAAATTGAAAGAGGAGGGAATTTCCCAAATTTATTCTACAAGACTACTATTACCCTGAAACCAAAATCAGAGAAAAACACTACAAAAAAAGAAAAGAAAAAGAAAATTACAGGCCAACATCTCTGGTAAATATAGATGTAAATATCCGCAAATCAAAATTTTAATGACATGTAAAAAGGGCCATACACCATGATCAAGTGTGATTTATTCCAGGGATGCAAGGATGGTTCACTATTTGTATATCAATTAATGAAATACACCACAGTAACAAAATGAAGAATAAAATCACATGATCATCTCAATAGATGGAGGAAAAAAAAAAGATTTGACCAAATTCAACTTCAATCCATGATAAAAATTCTCATCAAATTTGGTATAGAAGGAACATAAGAAAGACCATTTAGAACAAACCTACAGTTAACATCATATTCAATGATAAAAAACTGAAAGCTTTTCCTTTAAAATCAGGAGGAAGACAAGGATCCGCACTCTTGTCACTTCTATTTAACATAGTACTAGGAGTCCTTGACATAGCAATCAGACAAGGAAAAGAAATAAAAGGCATCCAAATTGTAAGGAAAGAAGTAAAGCTGTCATTATTTGCAAATGACATAATACTACATATGAAAAATGTTAAAGTCTCCACCAAAAAAAAAACTATTAAACTAATAAATGAATTTGGTACATTTGCAAGTTATAATATTAATATACAGAAACTTGTTTCTTTTCTATACCCTATACAATAATGAACTATCAGAAAGAGAAAGCAAAAAAAAATCACATCCCATTTAAAATAGCATCAATTTTTTGGCAGAAACCAATACAACATTATAAAGTAATTATCTTTCAATTAAAAATTAAAATTAAAAAAATGAAATAGCATCAAAAAGAATAAAATATCTAGGAATAAACCTAACCTTGGGGGTGAATAATCTATACTCTGAAACTGAGACAATGATGAAAGAAATTGAAGATGATACAAATAAATGGAAAAATATTCCATGTTCATGAATGAGGAAAATTAATTTCAGTGAAATGGTGATGCCACCCAAGAAACCTACAGATTTAATGCAATTTCTCTCAAAATACCCATGACATTCTTACAGAACTACAAGAAATATTCCTACAGTATGTATGGAACCACAAAAGACCCCAACTAGCCAAAGAAATATTAAGAATAAAGAACAAAGATGGAGCTATCATGCCCTTCAGGCTATACTACAAAGTAAGCAAAACAGTATGATATTGGCACAAAGACAGATAAATAGATCAATGGATCAGATTAGAGAACCCAGAAATAAACACATATGCATATGGTCATCTGATACAAGAAAGGAGGCAAGAATGTACAGTGGGAAAAAGACAGTCTCTTCAATAAGTGTTTCTGGGAAAACTGGACAGCTATATGTAAAAGAATGAAACTAGAACATTCTATAACATTATATACAAAAATAAAATAAAAATGTATTAAAGACCTAAATGTAAGATTACAAACCATAAAACTCCTAGAAGAAAACAGACAGTACATTCTTTAATATAATTCTTAGTAACAATTTTTTTGGAGACAGTTGTCTCCTCAGGAGCTATCACTGAATGTTCACTTTCTCTCATGTCCCACATCCAATCTGTCATCAAATTCTGCTCGCTTTACTTTCAAAACATATCATGTACCTCTATGTTTATAGCAGCACTATTCACAATAGCCAAGATATGGAAACAACCTGAATGTCCATTAGCAGATGAATGGATAAAGAAATGTGGCTTGTATACATACACACATATGTATAGCCATAAAAAGTGAAATAATGCCATTTGTAGCAACATGAATGGACCTAGAGATCATCATATTAAGTAAAATAAGTCAAACAAAGACAGAATAATTTCATATCACTTATATGTGGAATCTAAAACACTGACACAAATGAACTTATTTGCAAAACAGAAATAGACTCAGAAATATAGAAAACAAACTTATGGTTACCAAAGAGGACAGCAGGAGGGAGGAGATAAATTAGGAGTTTGGGATTAACATATATACACCAATATATATAAAACAAGTAAACAACAAAGACCTACTGTATAGTACAAGGAACTATACTTAATATCTTGTAATAACCTATAATGGAAGAGAATCTGATAAGGAATATATCTACATATTGATATATATACATATATATATATGAATTACTTTGCTGTACACTTGAGACTAACTCAACACTGTAAATTAACTATACTGCAATTTAAAAGAAGTACCCAGAATCTGACTCCTAATTCCCATCTTCCCTCCTACCACTCTACTTTGCAATCACCATCTCTTACCTGGATATTGCAGTAACCCTATGACTGCTCTCTCTCTTCCTCCTTTGCCCTCTTACAATCTATTCTCAATATAGTAGCCAGAGTGCTCTCACTGAAACACAATCAGGTCATTTAAACCATCTGCTGAAAATTCTCCCAAAGTTCCCCAATTAATTCAGCATAAAACCTAAATTCCTACAAGGCCTTATAAGATCTAACCCACATAACTTTTCTCATCTCAACTCATACAATTCCCTTTCCTTCCTTGCTCACTTTACTCCAACCTTCACCCCAGGTTCAAACATAGCAATTCTGCTTTTACCTCATAGTTTTTTCCTCTACCCCGAGATAATCACATGACTTGCTTCCTTACCCCTTTTGGGTCTTTTCTTTACATTGTCTATGGGTAAGGTACTTGCTGTGGTCTGAATGTTTGTGTCCCCCCAAAATTCGTTGAAATCCTAACCTTGCAAATGTGATGGTATTAGTAAGTGGGACCTTTGGGCAGTGATTAGGCTCACTGGAACCCTCATGATTCGGATTGTGGTTCCTATAAAAGAGATCCCACAGAGCTACCTAGGTCCTTCCACAATGTGAGGACACAGTGAAAAGGTACTGGCTATGAACCAGGAAAATGTTCTTACCAAAACACAACATCCTGGTGCCTTGATCTTGGACTTTCCAGACTCCAGAACTGTAAGAAATAAACTTCTGTTGTTTATAAGCTATCTAGTTTGTGCTATTTTCTTGTATCAGCCTGAATAAAACTAAGACAGCACTCTTTATCTTATTTAAAATTGTAAAGCTCCCCTATTTTGCTTCACCATTTCCTGCTTCATTCTCTGCTTCCCCTTTTTTCTTTCTTGGCACTTATTGCCATCTAGTATACTATGTATTTTACTTAATTTTTTGTAGTAGCTGTCTCCCATATTAGAATGTAAGCTCCATGAGAGCAGGGAGTTTTCTCTATTTTATTCACAATTGTATTGTCAGTACTTACAATCGTGCTTAAACATAAGTGGACAGTTAATAAATATTTGAATGAATGAATGAATATACTCTTTAATACCACTTACTCTATTGCATTATCATTTATCTGTTCACAGTAAACACACAGTAGGCACAAAATAAATATCTGCTGAATGAATGGCAAAAGCCTTCTATAAACTGTAAGACACTCAGCACTTTATCATTAGGAAATAGTTGCCCTGTTTCCCTCTAGACCACAAATATGAAGCTGTTTACTGCTGTTCCTAAGAAATGCCTCTACCCTTTCCATAGGGGGCAACATTTTATTCTCAACCCACCCCCATCCTGGCCATCTCCAAATCAGTTAAAGCTTATTGTTATAACTAGCATCTCAGACCCAAAGTTTCTTGTCTCTGTTGTCAATTGCATGGGAGCTCAGTCTGCTCCCCACACCTCCAAGTACTTGCCTGAAGACAAGTATCTCTAACTTAACCCCCACACGCATATCCCCACACCTGATCTGATATTTAAAGCACTTCATATTTTCCAAAGCAGTTTGTGTCCATTTTTAAATTTGATCTCCACACTAATCCTGCAAGTATCAATATCTCCATTTTTTTTTAGATGAGAAACCAGAGGACCATAAAGTGATTAGCCAAGAATATATACCTAATAAATGATAGTTCAGGGCTGGGAATCAGATTCTTAGAATTCAGTTCTTTTCACCCCATTGTAAATGACTGTATAAAATATCCAAGAAGAAAATAAACATTAATAAATGAATATACTGCATGTAGAACTCCTAGTTAGCAGAGAGAATGCACGTTTCCCGTAACAATGAATAAGGACAGCACTCATTGGAGTTCTTCCACTTAATTCCTACACCATTAATTGTGTATACCATTCAATTGGCATGGACCTCACCCTATTCAAGAAATATAATAATCACATAAAGCCTCAAAGCCAGAACTAAAGATTTCCCAGAGTGAGACACTCTGCTGCCCAGAAGCAAAGAAATGTGATAAGTGCTGGGGATAGGAAGGACAAAGAGTGCTCAACAACCTTCCTTCATTCTCCACTAATTTAAACTGTAGGAAATCAAAGAAGTGGCTTGGCTGGAAAATTAACCTTTATTCATTCATTATGTCTATCATTTATTAATCATCCAGGAGGTCGTATATTCATGAGAACTTCCTAGCACAAAAGCCTGCTAGTAGGGATTACAACCAAATAGTCATCTCTAGGGGACCTTGAAGCGCAATAAGGTAAAGAAAACATACACATGCATAGTAAGGACTGAAAGCTGAAAGAGTTCAGTGTTACGAGAAAGGTGCAAAGCACAAAGTGAGTGATTCCAAGTCAGGGGGAAATATATTCAAACCTGGAGAATAAGAAATATCCTTATAGAAATGGGCCTGGTGGCTGGGTCTAGACAAATAAGTTGGGCACTGGCTTGCGATTGTTAGAGAAGGGGAGGGCAAGTAATAGTGAGTTCTGAGAACACTGTTCAGGAAATTGTGAAGCATGTGATGAAAACAATGAGTTATTCAGTGTGACTGTACTGCAGAGGACAAGAAAGAATAAGTGGGCATTAAGGTGGCAGATGAAGGTTAAGGCTAGCTTCAGAATTCACTGTGAGAACCCAAAACAGGAAGGGCATATAAGGTGGATGAAGAGGGGAAATGAATCCTCATAGCAAGGCTCAAGTTTCTCTGTACTGACCCTGAGCTCTCATGTAGCCTGTCCTTATCCCTTCTGGTAATAGAACAGTCCAAATGAATTTTTCTCTTCATTCAGTTGTACCTTGCTTGTACAAGGCACATTCCGTTTCTAGGGAAAGACTTCACCATGGCAACAGGCAAGCATGGTCTGGTACCACAGTAAAGCGCTTCTTTCTGGCTCAAAAGAACAGGATCTCTGCTAGGTGGCCACCATGTAGGTTCCCTTCCTGTTCCCAGCTTAACACCCTGGTCCTCAGTCAGTCATACATGCAATTAAGTCTCTTGTTCATTTGGGAATCTGAGTAGCTTATCCTCTAATGAAAGATTTGCTTGGGCCTTTCTAATTGGCAAGGCCATTTTCCTCAATGGCCCTAATTTCTGAACATGTCTTTATGTTTTAGAGATTCAGGCTGTAAAGAATACTGTAGAAGGCTCAATTATCTTAAGAATTTTCCTTCTTTACCCTCCATCTCACCTCTCTTTTCTTTCCCTTCAGGGGTATGTATTAAGCCACATTGAGGCTCTATCCAAGATAAAGGTTCTACTGAAGCCACTTTCATATTTAATTTTTTTCCCTGGCTTATTGCCCTACCACTATTTCAAGCTCTTTTCTTAACATTAGCCAATGTTAAAAAGCACAAGGGGGTTTAGTTAACCAAGAGCTCAGTGTGAGTCAGAAGTATAACATGGCTGCCAAGATAAAAGTTACAGCAATATCATTAGAAAGAGAGGATCCAAAAGGAGGGCAATGAGACTATTTGCTCTGCTTTGCTGTTCTACCCCCAGAAGAGAGCATCTACTGTCTCACCACCAGTTTTGAGAATGCTGCAAGTGAGAAGGGAAAGGAGCATTGTCCTGGGAGGCTGCAACCACATGGGTCTCCTGATAGTTCCTCAAAAGAACAGGCACACTCCTGCCTCAGGGCCTTTGAATGGTTCTTCTCTCTACCTGCAGCACTTCCCCTAGTTCTCGACATCACTTAATTCCTCACTTCATTAGGCCCCTGTGCAGATATCACCTCTCCTGAGAAGCTGCCCCTGATCTCCCATTTAAAACAGTCCTTCCCATCACTCTCTACCTCTCTTTTCACTGCTTTGTTGCATGACACTTATCATCTCCTTACACATATTCTGTTTCTTCCATTAGAATATAAGCTCCATGAACACAGCGTTATTGTGTACTTTGTTTACGTAGCACGAGCTCAATACATATTTATACAAACAAACTTTTTCATGCCATCTACCTCATTGTATTGCAACTTATTTTTTTCATTTGTCTTGTCCCCACTAGAATTTTATTTAAGAAATTTCTTTTCTCTAATTTTTGACATTTTTTATTAATTATCTAGCCAATATTTGGCATGAAGAGTGTTGGATGGATGGATGAATGTGCTGGCAGGGATATCGTAGAGAGGTTTCAAAAGCTGGATGAGGTTGGCCTAGATTCACATTGCCAAATACAGTAGCTACTAGATACTTATGATTACTGAGCATTTGAAATTAAGCTTGTTTGAATTGAGATGTGTTACAAATGTAAAATGCACACCAGATTTTGTTTAGTTGCTAAGTTGTGTCTGATTCTTTTGCAACGGCAAGGACTGTAGCCTGCCAGCCTCTTCTGTCCATGGGATTTTCCAGGCAAGAATACTGGAGTGGGTTGCCATTTCCTTCTCCAGGGAATCTTCCAGACCCAGGTATCAAACTCGCTTCTCCTGCTTCGCAAGTGGATGCTTTACCACTGAGCCACCAGAGAACCCATGCACACCAGATTTTGAAGCCTTGGCATGAAAACATGTGAAATAGCTCATCAATAATATTTTTGTTGATTATATGTTTAAATAATAATATTTTGGATATAGTGGGTTAAACAAAACACATTCTACATTCTTAAAATTGAACGTAACTGTATCATTTTTTTCCTTTTTAAAGTAAATATTAAAATAAGTTAAAATACAGTACATATATGACTAACATTGGAGAAAGCAATGGCACCCCACTCCAGTACTTTTGCCTGGAAAATCCCATGGGTGGGCTGCAGTCTATGGGGTTGCTAAGAGTCAGACACGATTGAGCGACTTCCCTTTCCCTTTTCACTTTCATGCATTGGAGAAGGAAATGGCAACCCACTCCAGTGTTCTTGCCTGGAGAATCCCAGGGACGAGGGAGCCTGTGGGGCTGTGGTCTATGGGATCGCACAGAGTCAGACACAACTGAAGCGACTTGGCAGCAGCATGACTAACATTATATCTGTATTGAATAGAACAGATTTTTGACAACCTCCATTTTTAAATTTCAACCTTTATAGGCTTGTGAGAATATATATTGAAGCCGTTCCCTGAAATTGACCGAGAAGAAGTTTCTCCTGATGGCAGTAGGGTCAAATGAGTGATAGTCACTCAATCATGTCTAACTCTTTGTGACCTCATAGACTGTAGCCTGCCCAGCTCTTCTGTCCATGGAATTCTCCAGACAAGACGTGCTATGGTTTATTATTCAATCTCATCTTTCTCATTCCTGTCTTCTTTCACACCAGCTTGTCCAGAGTAGCTAGCAACAAGCCAGATGGAATAGTTAGAGCTTTTTACCTCCTTTCTTAGCTTCTGCCCACCCATGTTTTCCCTGATGGTGACAACAATGAGCAGATAAATAGTCCAAAGATGAGTCACAAATTGGAAGAATAAAATCTACCCACAAATACCCTGGATCATCCACATGTAGCAGAATCCCCACTTTGAAAAATTTCTCTTTTCCTGATAATTGATTTTTTCCATATAGCCAACTCCCCTCCCAAAGCCCCATGATGGGTTACCCTAGAAGGGAAAGAGAGAAGTAGAAGGCAAACCATCTGTCGTTTTTTGTTTGTTTGTTTGTTTGTTTTGCTTTTTTTTTTTGCAGATTATAATAAAGTTGGGAAACAAAACTAATATGTGTGTGAAAAGTTAAACAAGATTATGGGACAATCATCCAAGACATGCTGGACAGAGTAAGATTAAGTACATACAAATTACCCATAGAGTTAGTACTATAGTAATTCAAATTAGGATCAGCCCTAAAGGTTGATGCAGGCAAAGAAAGATTCCTTGAGGAGGTAGTACTTGTGCTGAATTTCAAAGGATAAATATGATTGTTACAAAATCATAGATTTCCAGAACTTATAGGGCCCTTAGAGACATAGTACATTCCTCACTGTACAGATAAGGAAACTGAGTTACAGAGAGAGAAAGATACCATAGTTAGAAAAAAGTTGGGAGTGCAACCAAGATTTTCTAGTTCCAAGTCCAGTACTCTTCTCTCCAAGTGCTGAGATGGGAGAGATGTTGTTCTAGGTGTAAAAAAAGTGCAGAAACTCAAATGCTTGAATACTCACTCCCCAGTCTGCTCCTCTCCTAACAAGCTTAAACACACACACACACACACACACACACACTCACACACATCTCCAAACCTGATCTGGAATTTCCCTTTATTTTCTTCAAGACTGTTAATCTGGAAGGTGAATCAGATAACATTGAATTCAAATTCCAGGTCAAACACCAAGGCCTTTTTATTTACTTAGAAATGGGCCATGTGTTGATGAATGGCCTCTTTGATGTAACCTGCCATCTCAAAAGCCTTGAGGTTGAGAGGCCCTCCTTCTGTTCCTTTTTGTCCCATCACCACAAGGTATACAGACTCGATCTGAACTACTGTCACTGCTTGGCTGCCCCGACTCTGGCCTTTGGTGCGGAGATCCATGGTGTTGTTGCCCTCAGTGTATAGGTTGTCCCGGATCAACAAGCATTTGGTCCCTGCAAGAGTGATTCCCTGAAGAAACAACTTCTCTCTCCCTTCTCTTGCCAGCAAGATCTGAATTTCTTCCTGGGTCAGTTGGAACAGGTTGCCTTCAGGATAAGAAGCTAACAACCAAGGTGGGGAATTGGTGATTATTGCCGCATCACAGCACATCCCAGTCTGTAGGAAGAGGGTGATGCAGTCTTGCCAGACTTCTTCACTGATATCCCCTATGCACTGCATGATTCAGGTAAGCTGTCTCTAAATGATGAATAAAGTGATTTCTGGCAAGTAGGTCTTCAAAAGAAGTTTGTTGGTAGTTGGCTCAAGAAGAGACTGAAATAAGCTAAAAATATAGTCTGTTTTTGATGGCCTCTCCCCAGCAGCACAGTGGAGGAGGTCTTGATGACTTGTGTGAAGTTATGCCCCAGCTGCCCTCTGTTGTGACTTATCAAGCTATCTTTGGAGCAGGAGTGAGGTCACAAAGGCTTTGTGACTTGTTAAACAGTCATAATTCACCACATCATGGGTGACCTTTGGCAGTAGCTTTCAGCAGTTGTATCTCCAGCTAGTGAGATATTGGGACAAAGCACATCTACTTACTTCCCTAAGATACCATGGGAGAAACACCAACCCCCAACATCAGAAAATCCCTCAATGTAGAATATAACTGAGTAATATTTGAGTTGGAGGTTTGGATATAAAGCAGGACAAGTGAGATTTAGTGCAGCAACTAGTATGCAGATGTTGGCTAATCTGAGACCTGAGCTCTAGGTACAAAGTAAAAAAAAACCCACCGCCCCACTGGCTTACACCTCTTTTTGGATGGACATAATAGCCTCCTCATGATTTCCTGTCTTCAGATTTTTTCCATCTAGTTGTTTATCCTCTGGCCCACACCAGCTGTGAGTCTAGAGTAATTCGTTTTCATCTAGTCATTCAGCAAGCATTTATCAAGCAGTTACTATTTGCCAAGTACTTTTCCAAGCACTGGTTTACAGCAGTGAACAGAGAAAAATCTCACAGAGCTGACATCATAATGGTAGAAGACAAAAAAATAATAAATGATAATAGAATCCCTTTCACAGAATTTTTTTATGAATCTAATACTTTTTCTTTCCACATATTCCTTCTTAGTCCCAGGTGCTATCTACCTCTGTGGGGGTCCAATCTGACATGTGATTATTCTGAAACCTTTGACAAATCACCATCTCCACCTTAATTTCCTCTGAAATGACACTAACTTGCCTTAAGTAGGGACTGTTAGGAGGAATGGCTAAAGTTAATGGAGAGAAAATTTGGGGTGGTTTAGAAAATTTACTTATTCAACAAATATTTATTGAATACCTACTGTGTTCCAGGTCTGTTCCAGACTCTGAAGATCTATCAGTGAACAAAAAGTCCCTGGCCTCATGAAGCTGACATCCTAGAGGGGAGACAAATAACTGACAAGGACATTTATAGTATATCAGGTGGTGTTCACAATTATTAATATAAAGAACAAAGGCTAAGACAATAGAGAATTCTGGGGAAGAATTAGTGGTGGTTTTATTTGATATAAAGTGCTCAAGTAGGATTCTCTGACATTGTGAATTTGACCAGAGACCCAACAGAGATGAGGGAGTGAGCATATGGATATCTGGGGGAAGAGCATTCTAGGCAAAGGGAACAGCAAGTGCTTCTGAGACAGGAGAAGGTCTGGTATATTTGAGAAACAAAAAGAAGATCAATATAACATAAAGAGAGAAAGAAAAGGGTCATAGAAGATATAGTCAGAGAGGCACTAGGCTTAGATCATATGTAGGCTTATTTTAAGCCATGTAAAGATTTGGATTTTACTCCAAAATGGAGAGCCACTGGTAGGTTTCAAGCAAAGGAGTGACATCACTATAGATTCTAGAGTCTGGAAGATGCCATATTGAGGACAGATTCTAGGGGAACCAGGGCCAAAACATGGTGACCAAACTATGTCAATAATTTAGGGAAGATAGAGGTTTCACCTAGAATACAGGGCCCAGAGAGGTGACATGATTTGCCCAAGGTCACACAGCAAGTTAGTAGCAGACCTGAGAGTAAAATCCAGGTTTTTCGACTCCCAGACTGTTCTTTTTGCCATCATAAACCTGATTCAGAGAACACTACAGAGTAGCTGCACCTCATCTGAGAGGTCTTGTGGGTCTCTGGTCCTTTTCCCACATCTTTGATGACAAAGTTATGAGGCTACTCTAATAGTTCAGGCTTTAACTAGGTTTATGGAAGTAGACTCCCCCTGGTTGAGAGGAGTGAAAAGAAAATATAAACCATCTCAAAAATATGCTATAGTGACTTGTCCAAGGTCTCACAGGAAGCTCTTCAGAAACTCAGTCATCACCACAGAGTAGTCTATGTTATCTCTGACTGGTGCCATCTCTGTTAACATTAAAGAATAGTGGAATGATATCGGTACTCAGAATCCTTACAGCATCATGGGTTGTGAGAAGGGTGCCAGCACTTGAGTCTGGGACTTAAGAATTCCTGGGCCAAACCTGAAGTCTGAACTAGGACAAACTGTTGTTGTTTTTTTAATTGAAGTTTTTAAAAAATTATTTATTATTATTATTATTTTACTTTACTATATTGTATTGGTTTTGCCACACATCAACATGAATCTGCCAAGGGTGTACACGTGTTCCCAATCCCGAACCCCCCTCCCACCTTCCCCCCACACCATCCCTCCGGGTCATCCCAGTGCACCAGCCCCAAGCATCCTGCACCTTGCATCGAACCTAGACTGGCGATTCATTTCTTATATGATATTATACATGTTTCAATGCCATTCTCCCAAATCATCTCACCCTCTCCCTCTCTCTTAAGAAAATGGAAGCAGTCCTAGAAATATTTGTGAGCCTAATGTTACTGTTCTGCCTCCTGTCTACAATCCTAATAGTTTTGCCCTTAAACTATAGGAAAAAAGCTCCCAATCACTGGATTTTATTTAAACCAAGTGTTCTTAGAAAGCTAGAATGTATATTTAGTAGTTTATCTTCCCAAATGGTGCAGTGGTAAATAATCTGCCTGCCAAAGCAGGAGATGCAAGAGACTCCGGTTCCATCCCTGGGTAGAGAAGATCCCTTGGAGTAAAAAATAGCAACCCACTCCAGTATTCTTGCCTGGATAATCCCATGGACAGAGCAGCCTGGTGGGTTATAATCCAAAGGGTCGCTAAGAGTCGGATGTTACTGGGTACACACCCCTAGCAAAGGAATGGCATTTTGACAGGACCGCACAAATAAAAGGGCATTGCCAGGAAGCAAGATGGCGTTAGCGGCTGAAGGCGAAGTGTCGCGAGAGAAGCCTCCGCGAGGATCAGGTGACGAGAACTTGAAGCACGAGAGGGAGGGCGGGGTCTAGAACCATGGTTGGGCAAGAAGGTTGCTAGAACCGTGGTGGCGGCAGCAGCCTGAGTTGCACTAAGGCTTTCGGGTGTGGGGAACCGCGGCCATGGACCATATCACGGTGCCCAAGGTAAGGAGAAGAGATCAGCGAGGCTGGGAGCCGGGGATTCCCTCTCGATGCTCAGCCGCAAGCCCAGGTACACCCTCTCAACCCTTAGGGTGCTCTTTGACGCCCTCTTCCGCGCGGGACCGGAGTAATATTCCTCGGTTCAAACCCGTTTCACCCAAACTGAACTTCTCCTTGGGACCTGCCTACAGGCGGCTGCGGCACGCAAAGGAGAGGTGGTTCTGTACCAATTGTTCTCTCACTTGACGCCGCCTCCGCGTTGGGTGGTTGCCTACTGGGTCCCTCTCTGTCCTGTCTCCTCCGATCCCAGCTCCTCCTGGCTCCCCAGCGGTTACCTCATACACCCCTTTACTCCAGCCTTTTATACAGACTTGCTGCACTTTTAACAGCCTTTCTTGAATACCCCGCATGGCATTGCCTCCCAGAGGGTTACTTCCTTTATCCAGGGTTCCCCTGCCCTCCTCTTGACTTCTGCCCCAACGGTTGCTCAGACCATCACTCCAGCTCCCCAGCTTGCACGTGTGGGTTTGGGGGCAAAAGCATCTGTCCAGCCCCGAGCTGGGCTATAGGAAAGAGGTGTAACAGAGTGGACCTGGCTCTGCTCATCCCGGAAGAAAAAACGTAGAGGTGACATTGCTAGGCCAGTTGGTGTCTGCGTACAGCTGACCATAGTTAGAGCCTCTTCTACGTCTTTTCTTTCCAGATACTACTCTTCATTACCCCAACTGCAGCCTCTTTGCGAACTCACTTCCTTCCTGTCAGTTTTCTTTCTACTATCAGGCTGAGAACAGGGAAGGGTTACAACTAGTTTCTGCTTAATTTTTTCTATCAATCGTAGGAGATATGGCCCAGGCTAATTTAAATTCATATCAACATAAGGATTACTAACTGTGAAGAGGCATAAAGGTAGTTTATTTGGGGTCTTAGAATTGCAATTCAGGGATCACAGAAAGTCTAGAAGAAACCAGAATAGTGTCCCACTAGGGGAAAATGGCTAGGGTTTTTACAGGAAGAGGGAAATCAATGCAGAGTTATGCAAGTTGTTTACCAATAATTTGGATTGGAGGGTAAAATTATACATAGATTGAGTTATGGAATGCATCTGAGTCATTACTAGGGACAGTTGTGTTTTCTTAGGAAGATAAAGTCTAGTTTCAAACATCAATCTTTCCTTTTAGCAACTCAGCAACTATTCAGCAGTTTTAATTTAGAGTGTTCAGCGAAAGTGCAGCATTGGTAGCAAACACGGAGGTCTTCAGGTCATGTCTTAGTCATTCCTGACATAGTTATTTTCACAGTTCCCCCTTTTGCCCGTGCCTTTTCCTGAAGAAAACATCATTGGAGCAATTCTTATTCCCACGTAGCCAGAATTGGTTGTCTGCTCCAGGTCCATCATGTCCTTTAGAGGGTGGTTTGTGATGAATCAGTGGATAGATTGGAAAATTCACTGGAAGCAACATGATGTTGTGCTGCCTCAAGTATATCGATTTGGATGAGTGTCAGCTGAGCAGTAGAATGGTTAAATATAGAAGTAATCAATTTAAGCAAGCACTTTATCAATATAAAGAAGCTGACAGCAGTTATTAACAGTAATAACCCAGTTTGCAAAACAGTTTTGAACCAAGATCCAGTGTTTGAGGGTAATCAACTAAACAAACCAAACATTAGGGAGGTATTAACACTATCAGAATGAAGTCAAGTGACCTTGTTTTGTAAGGTTCCAATCTGAGTTTCTACTGTACCAGAGGCATTTATCCAGGTACAACAGGTGGTATTTAAGATGACACAGACTCTTCCAAGTTCTGCTAGAAGGTAATCCAAGGAAAAACTTTTATCTAACACAAGATGAGCAAGCAGATTCAGGAAGTCTTTTTGGGCGCTTAATGTTTTAGCTGTGGCATTAGCTGTGTCTGCTATGATAGCAGAGGGGTTTTGAATAATTTTGTCTGTGGCACCAACTCACGTGTAGTTTAGATAAATCTTGGGAACCTTTGAAATCCCTCAGAAGGGGTTTCTTGGCAGAGGCAGAAAGTAGACTATATGTGCCATTTGGTAATTTCTGACAAATTTAACAGTCAAATGAACTATTAAAAGTCCTGCTGCTTCTGTTGCTGCTGTGTCACTTCAGTCGTGTCCGACTCTGTGCGATCCCATAGACGGCAGCCCACCAGGCTCCCTTGTCCCTGGGATTCTCCAGGCAAGAACACTGGAGTGGGTTGCCATTTCTTTCTCCAATGCATGAAAGTGAAAAGCGAAAGTGAAGTCGCTGAGTCGTGTCTGACTCTTCAGGACCCCATTGGCCGCAGCCTACCAGGCTCCTCCGCCCATGGGATTTTCCACGCAAGAGTACTGGAGTGGGTTGCCATTGCCTTCTCTGATTAAAAGTCCTAGGGCACATTAGAACTTGGTGTTAGGGCATTGAGGCAGGATATGCCCTAGGTGGCGACCTTCCAACCATAAATACATAGATGGAGGGCTTCCCCAGTGGCTCAAATGGTAAAATATCTGCCCGTAATGCGGGAGACCTGGGTTTGAACCCTGGGTTGGGAAGATCCCCTGGAGAAGGAAATGGCATCCCACTCCAGTACTCTTGCCTGGAAAATTCCATGGATGGAGGAGCCTGGTAGGCTACAGTCCATGGGGTCGCAATGAGTTGGATATGACTGAGCAACTTCACTGGAGCACAGAGAAAGGAGACGTCAAAGGTGAAATTCAACCATGGGCTGGTTATATATGAGCAGCCTAGAAGCCTTCCTTATTGGAATATATGGGGGTTATCATGAGAACATATTTTGTTGTTGAACAGTGAAATAAAAGTGGGTGTTTGGAAGTTGGAGCTCATGTTTCTGGATAACCACAGGTTCTCATTGGAACACATATTCCTAAGGAACTGTTTGAGGGGTTATTTGGTTCCAAACAAGGAAAACAAGGAAAGGGAACTGTGAATTCAAGTAAATGAGTTCTGAATAACATATGGTAGAGAGTTACCAGTAAGATTAGAGATAGCCAAAGCAAGGGGGTCCCAGTGTTCAGCGAGTGATTAGGGTGCTGATGGCATATCCAACAGTTTGTTAGATTTCCTCCAGTGGCTAGACTTTCGGAAATGCAGAATAAGGCATTATTTTCCCAGGTATAAAGAGTCCAGATGGATATTAAGAGAGCTAATAATATAACTCTAGTAAAAACTATCCCAAGAAAAATCAGCCATTTTAATATAAAGAGGACTAAGGGTAACTCATGGCCTTGGTGAGTGAAAGAGTCCCAAGTGAAATAGAGTAATTAAATGGCCAAGAATTGGAGCCACAGGCTTATTCCCAGCAGGGTTAATATAAGATAGAATTACCATTCATGGAGGATGCCTACTCTATGTAGTAGGACAAAGCACATTAATAAAACTGTAGCTTCAATGAGGAGTCCCAAAAGTTCAATTGTCCAGTCCTTTATAGTCAAAATCGAAGAACCAAAAGACCAGGGTCACTTCCTCTAAATGTTCTTTCCTGGCCATAAACCTATTCATGAAAAATTTCACTCCTTGACAATATGTCTATAAGGAGAAGCAAGTTGATGCATCATCAATTATTACATAATGAAGGAGATGTAACAACTCTATGATGGCAGCAATTAGAACAAGGTTAACTTGAGGGATTTCATTGATGGGGATCATAGAGAGTACCAGCCTTGTCCAAAGTCTTGGGAAAGCCATCCTTATTAGGGGCCATTTGCCTCACTTCGGGGTCAGTTTTAATGAGACTTTGCCAATAATGTAAAAGATCTCCCTTGACTAGAAGGGGATTTTATAGTCCTAAATCAAGAATCATGGATTTTTCAATAATTTTTTTTCAAATAGCGACAGTTTGTATTTTCCAAAGGTTATAGATATTAAGTTTAATAGAACTTAATATGGCAATTTAGGCCAAGGAAGGCCTATAGCCTCAGAGATTTTTGCCAGTTCAGTTTTGATTACATCTTTGTTTCTTTCCTCTGTACCAGAAGATTGAGGATGATAGTTACAGTGGAAATGTAGCAGAGGCCAGATTTTACAATAGCATTTAGAATTTGTACAATGAAATGGGCACCATTATCACTATGTAATTCCAGGGGAATTCCCTCAGTAGGAATAATCCTTTTCAACAGTGTTTTGGCTACTATAAAGGGAGTTACTCATCTGCAAGGAAAGGCTTCCACCCAATGGGAATACATGCATACTATCATCAGAACATATTTGCATCCCTGAAAGGGAGATAGTGAGGTAAAATCCACTTGCCAGATTTCAAAATGACCAGGAAGCAAAAGAAAGTGGCTGTGAGAAGTATGAAAGTGGCTGTGAGAAGTATGAATAGGTATTTCTGGGTTCTACTTAGGATAGATCTGACACTTCGGACATATTTCAGCCATTACTTTGGGAGAAGGTTTCCAAAAGTATTATTTTTCCCAGGCAGTCATTTTATCAGTTCCCACAATGAATAATTTAATGTATTAATTTTAGTGTGGTTTCTTGAGTGACTTCACTAAGAGTAGAGTTGCGCTTTAGCATATACCAAAGCCCAGTATGTTGATCAAATATGCATCATTCAGAATCTCATCTCTGTTCCTTAGATGGGCAGCAGGTGTCCTCCCAAGTATGAAGCTTGAATCTTGTAATGCTGCTGCCATAGCAGCTCTACTGGTCTGTCAATTCTCCTTTCCTTCTTCAGTGTTGTCTTTGGAATGTCTTCAGACTTTTATAATTGCCAGTTGTTGTAGCAGCTAAAACAAAGGGGCTATTTATTTTTATGGGAGTATAATTGCTTTACAATGTTAGTTTCTGCTGTACAATGAAGTGAATCAACCATATTTATACCTATATCCCCTCCCTCTTGGACCTTCCTCCCACCCCCACCCCCATCCCACCAATCTAGGTCATCACAGAGCACTGACCTGAACTCTCTTTGCTACACTGCAGGTTCCCACTAGCTATCTATTTTGCACATGATAGTACATTTATGTCAAACCTAATCTTCCAGTTCATCCCAGCCTCCCCTTTCTGCTTGTGTCCACATGTCCATTTCCTACATCTGCCTCTTTATTCCTGCCCTGGACCTAAGTTTATTGGTACGATTTTTCTAGATTCTACATACATGTGTTAATATATGATACTTTTTCTTTTTCTGACTTACTGCACTCTGTATGACAGAATCTAGGTTCATCCACATCTCTACAAATGACCCAATTTTGTTCCTTTTTATGGCTGACTAATATTCCAATGTGGATATGTACCACATCTTCTTTATTCATTTATCTATTGATGCACACTTAAATTGTTTCCATGTCCTGGCTTCTGTAAATAGAGCTGCAGTGAACACTGGAGTACATGTGTCTGTTTGAATTATGGTGTTTCTCAGGGTATATGCCCAGTAGTGGAGTTGCTAGGTTGTATGGTAGTTCTATGTTTAGTTTTTTAAGGAACCTCCATACTGTTCTCCATAGAGGCTGTATCACTTTACATTCATTCTCACCTACAGTGCAAGAGGATTCCCTTTTCTCCACACCATTTCCAGCACTTGCTGTTTATAGATTTTTTGATGATGACTGTTCTAGCTGGTGTGAGATAAAACCTCATTGTAGTTTATTGGGGGCAGGAGGAAAAGGGGATGACAGAGGATGAGATGGCTGGATGGCATCACTGACTGGATGGACGTGAATCTGAGAGAACTCCGGGAGTTGGTGATGGACAGGGAGGCCTGGCGTGCTGCGATTCATGGGGTCGCAAAGAGTCAGACACGACTGAGTGACTGAACTGAACTGAACAGATATAATTTATTTCTTTTTGGTTGTACTGGGTTTTCATTGCTGCATGCAGACTTTCTCTAGTTGTAGTGAATGGGAGCTACTCTTTGTTGTGGTGTACGGGGGCTTCTCATTGCAGTGTCTTCTCTTATGGAACACAGACGCTAGGCACACAGACTTCAGTAGTTGTGGGCCCAGTAGTTGTGGCTCTTGGGCTCTACAGTGGGAGTTCAGTAGTTGTGGCACATGGCCTTTAGGTGATCCATGGCATGTGGAATTCTTCCGTAGCAGGGATCGAACTAGTGTCCTCTGCATTAGCGGGTGTTTTCCCATCCATTGTACCAACAGGGAAGTCTTTCATTGTACTTTTGATTGGCATTTCTCTAATAATTAATGCTGTCAAGCATCTTTCCATTTGCTTCTAGGCCATTTGTATGTCAGTTTAGTTCAGTTGCTCAGTCGTGTCCGACCCTTTGTGACCACTTGAACCACAACACGCCAGGTCTCCCTGTCTATTACCAACTCCTGGAGCTCACCCAAACTCATACCCATCGACTCAGTGAAGCCATCCAGCCATTTCATCCTTTGTCGTCCCCTTCTCCTCCTGCCCCCAATCCCTCCCAGCATCAGAGTCTTTTCCAATGAGTCAACTCTTTGCATGAGGTGGCCAGACTATTGGAGTTTCAGCTTTAGCATTAGTCCTTCCAAAGTACACCCAGGACTGATCTCCTTTAGGATGGACTGATTGGATCTCCTTGCAGTCCAAGGGACTCTCAAGAGTCTTCTCCTACACCACAGTTCAAAAGCATCAATTCATTGGCACTCAGCTTTCTTCACAGTCCAACTCTCACATCCAGACATCACTACTGGAAAAACCATAGCCTTGACTAGATGGACCTTTGTTGGCAAAGTAATGTCTCTGCTTTTGAATATGCTATCTAGGTTGGTCATAACTGTTCTTCCAAGGAGTAAGAGTCTTTTAATTTCATGGCTGCAGTCACCATCTACAGTGATTTGAGAGTACCCTCAAAAAATAAAGTCTGACACTGTTTCCACTGTTTCCCCATTTATTTCCCATGAAGTGATGGGATCAGATGCCATGATCTTTGTTTTCTGAATGTTGAACTTTAAGCCAACTTTTTCACTCTCCTCTTTCACTTTCATCAAGAGGCTTTTTAGTTCCTCTTCACTTTCTGCCATAAGGGTGGTGTTATCTGAATATGTGAGGTTGTTGATCAAGCAGTCTTGATTCCAGCTTGTGTTTCTTCCAGCCCAGCGTTTCTCATGATGTACTCTGCATGTAAGTTAAATAAGCAGGGTGACAATATACAGCCTTGACGTACTCCTTTTCCTATTTGGAACCAGTCTGTTGTTCCATGTCCAGTTCTAACTGTTGCTTCCTGACCTGCGTATAGGTTTCTCAAGAGGCAAGTTAGGTGGTCTGGTATTCCCATCTCTTTCAGAATTCTCCAGTTTATTGTGATCCACACAGTCAAAGTCTTTGGCATAGTCAATAAAGCAGAAATGTCTATTTGTGTCTTCTGCCCATTTTTTGATTGGGCTGGTTTTTTTTTTTTTTTTTTTGACATTGAGCTGCATGAGTTGCTTGTATATTTTAGAAGTTAATTTTTTATCCATTGTTTTGTTTGCAAATATATTTTCCGATCCTGAGGATTGTCTTCTCATCTTCTTTATGGTTTCCTAGGCTGTTTAAAAGATATTAATTAGGTCCCATTTGCTTATTTTTGTTTTTCTTTTGGGGGGGGTTTAAATTTGTTTTAATTGGAGGATAATTACTTTACAATATTGTGATAGCTCTAGTCTAGGAGATGAGTAAAAAAAGATCTTACTTTGATTTATGTCAGAGTTTGTTTCCTATGTTTTCCTCTGTTTTATAGTGTTCACCATATATTTAGATCTTTAAACCATTTTGAGTTTATTTTTATGTATGGTGTTAGGTAGTGTTCTAATTTCATTCTTTTGTATGTGGCTGGCCAGTTCTCCCAGCACCACTTATTGTATAGGCTGTCTTTTCTCCTTTGTATGTTCTTGCCTCCTTTGTCATAGATTAGATGACCATAGGTGTGTGAGTTTATCTCTGGGCTTTCTGCACTGTACCACTGATCTATATTTCTGTTTTTTGTGCCAAAACCATACTGTCTTGATTACTACAGCTTTATAGTATAGTCTGAAGTTAGGGAGCGTAATTCCTCTAGCTCCATTTTTCTTTGTCAAGATTGTTTTATTAGTGGCTTTTGTGTTTTCATAGAAATTGTAATTTTAAAAAAATTCTGTGAAAAGTGTTTTTGGTAATTTGATAGAGATCACATTGAATCTATAGATTGCTTTGGGCAGTATAGTCATTTTCAAATATTGCTTCTTCCCGTCTAAGAACATGGTGTATCTCTTCATCTGTTTGTATTATCTTTGATTTCTTTCATTGGTGTTTTATAGTTTTGAGTACAGGTGTTTTGGCTCATTAGGTAGGTTTATTCCTAGGTATTGTTTTTCTTTTTGTTGTAATGGTAAATGGGGTTGTTTCCTTAATTTCCCTTTCTGATCTTTCATTGTTAGTCTATAGGAAGGCAAGAGATCTCTATGCATTAATTTTGTATCCTGCAATTTTACCAAATTCATTGATTAGTAGTTTTCTAGTGGCATCTTGAAGCTTTACTATGTATAGTATCATGTCACCTACAAACAGTGACAGTTTGACTTCTTTTCCAATTTGAATTCCTTTCATTTCTTTTTCTTCTCTGATTGCCACAGTTAGGGCTCCCAAAACTATGTTGAATAATAGTGAAGAGAGTGCATATCCTTGTCTTGTTCCTGATCTTAGAGGAAATGCTTTCAGTTTTTCAGCTTTGAGAATGATGTTTACTGTGTTTGTCATATATGTTTATTATTATGTGGAGGCAGATTCCCTCTATGCTAAATTTCTAGAAAATTTTATCATAAATGGATGTTGAATTTGTTAAAAGCTTTTTCTGTATCTATTGGGATGATCACATGGTTTCTGTTCTTTAATTTGTTACTATAGTGTATCACATGGATTGATTTGCATATACTGAAAAATCCTCGCATCCCTGGGATAAATCTCACTTGATCATGTTGTATGATCTTTTTAATGTGTTGTTGGATTCTGTTTGTTATTATTTTGTTGAGGATTTTCAGCATCTATATTTATCAGTGATATTGGTCTGTAACTTTCTTTCTTTGTGATGTCTTTTTCTGGTTTTGGTATCAGGGTGATGGTGGCCTTGTAGAATGAGTTTGGGAATTTTCCTCCTTCTGTAATTATTTGGAAGAGTTTGAGAGGTTAGGTGTTATTTCTTCTCTAAATGTTTGATAGAATCTGCTTGTTAAGTCCTCTGGTTCTGGGCTTTTGTTTGTTGGAAGATTTTAAATTACACTTTCAATTTCATTACGTTTTATTGGTTTGTTTATATCTTCTAATTCTTCCTGATTCAGTCTTTGAAAGTTGTACCTTTCTTAGAATTTGTTCATTTCTTCCAGGTTGTCCATTTTGTTGTCATTTAGTTGCTTATGAATAGTATCTTGTGATCATTAGTGTTTCTGTGGTTTCAGTTGTAACTTCTTCTTTTTCATTTCTAATTTTATTGATTTGAATTCTCCCCCCTTCTTGATGATTCTGTGTCAAGTTTTATTAATTTTATCTTAAAGAATCAGCTTTTAGTTTTATTGATCTTTGCTATTATCTTTGTTTATATTTCACTTATTTCTGCTATGATCTTTATGATCTCTTTCCTTCTACTAATTTTGGAGTATTTTTTGTTGTTCTTCTTTCTCTAGTGGCTTTAAATGTAAGGTTAATATTGTTTATATGATGTTTTACTTATTTGTTGAGATGAGATTAAATTGCTATAAGCTTCTGTCTTAGAACTGCTTTTGCTGCATCCCATAGGTTTTGGGTCGTCATGTTTTCATTATCATTTGTTTTAATATATTTTTAGTTTCCTCTGATTTTTTTTTTAGTAATCTGTTGAATATTCAGCAGCACAGTGTTACAAACTTCCATGTGTTTATATTTTCTACAGTTTTTTTCCCCTGTGATTGATTTCTAATTTCATAGCATTGTGGTTAGAAAAGATTCTTGATAAATTTCAATTTTCTTAAATTTTCTGAGGCTTTGTTTTTGACTTATGATATGATCTATCCTGGACAATGTTCCATGGGCACTTCAGAAGAAAGTGTATTCTGCTGCTTTTGGGTGGATTGTCCTATAAATATCAATTAAATTTTTATGGTCCATTGTGTCATTTAAAACTTCTGTTTTCTTTATTAATTTTATGTCTGGATGATCTGTCCATTGGTGTAATTGGGGTAGTAAATCCCCTCACTATTATCATGTTACTGTCAATTTCCCCTTTTACAGCTGTTAGCATTTTCCTTGTGTATTGAGATGCTCCTATGTTGGGTGCATAAATATTTAAAATTGTTATATCTTCTTAGATTGATCCCTTGATCATTATGTAGTGTCCTTCCTTATCTGTTGTTATAGTCTTTATTTTAAAGTGTATGTTAACTGATAAGAGAATTGCTACTCCAGATTTCTTTTGATTTACATGGAGTATCTTTTTCCATCCTCTCACATTCTGAATATATATGTGATATATATTCCTAGGTTTGAAGTGAGTCTCATGTAGACATACATACATACATATATATATATATATATATATATATATATATATATATGGGTTTTCTTTTTGTATCCATTCAACCAATCTTTGTCTTTTCATTGGAGCATTTGATCCATTTACATTTAAGGTAATTATCGATATGCAAGTTTCTATTACAATTTTTATAACTGTTCTGGGTTTGTTTTTGTAGGTCATTTTCTTCTTTTGTGCTTCCTGTTTATGGAAGTTACTTTAGCATTTCCTGTGAATCTGGTCTGGTGGTGCTGAATTCTCTTAGCTTTTGCTTCTCTGTAATGCTTTTGATTTCTCTGTTGAATCTGAATTAGATCCTTGTTGGGTAGAATAATCTTGGTTGTAAGTTTTTCTGTTTCATCACTTTAAATATGTCCTGCCACTCCCTCTGGCCTGCAGAGTTTCTGCTGAGAAATCAGTTAACCTTGTGGGGATTCCCTTGTATGTTATTTTTTTGCTTTTCTCTTGCTGCTTTTAACATTTTTTCTTTCTATTTAGTTTTTGTTGGTTTGATTATGTGTCTTCTTGTATTTCTCCTAGGGTTTATCCTGTATGGGACTCTCTCCTCTTCCTGTACTTGGGAGGCTATTTCCTTTCCCATGTTAGGGAATGTTTTGATGATAAGCTCTTGAAATATTTTCTTGATCCTTTCTCTTTCTTGTCTTCTTCTGGGACCCCTATAATTTGAATGTTGGTGTGTTTAATGTTGTTGCACATATGTCTGTGAGACTGTCTTCAATTTTCTCCATTCTTTTTTCTTTATTTTGCTCCTTAGCAGTTTTTAACACTATTCTATCTTCCAGCTCACTTATTCATTTTTTGCTTCAATTAAGCTGCTGCTACTGCTGCTGCTGCTAAGTTGTGTCAGTCGTGTCTGACTCTGTGCAACCCCATAGATGGCAGCCCACCAGGCTCCCCCGTCCCTGGGATTCTCCAGGCAAGAACACTGGAGTGGGTTGCCATTTCCTTCTCCAGTGCATGAAAGTGAAAAGTGAAAGTGAAGTCGCTCAGTTGTGTCTGACTCAGCAACCCCATGGACCGCAGCCTTCCAGGCTCCTCCATCCATGGGATTTTCCAGGCAAGAGTACTGGAGTGAGTTGCCATTGCCTTCTCCGAATTAACCTGCTATTGATTCCTTATAGTGTATTTTTTTTTTCATTTCAGCTACTGGGTTGTTTGCCTTCCCAGGTGGCTCAGTGGTAAAACATCTGCCTGTCAGAGCAGGAGCTGCAGGAGCTGCAGGTTTGATCCCTTGGTCAGGAAGATCCCCTGCAGAAGGAAATGACAATCCCCTCCAGTATTCTTGGTTGGCAAAATCCCATAAACAGAGGAGCCTGGCAAGCTGCAGTCCATGGGGTCACAAAGAGTCAGACATGACTGAATGACTGAGCTTGCCCACATTGAGTTGTTTATCACTGCTTGTTTGTTCTTTAGTTCTTCTTGGCTCTTGTTAAACATTTGTTGTATTTTCTTAATCTGTTGCCTCCATTCTATTTCTGAGATTATGGATCATCTTCAATCATCATTCTGAATTCCTTTTCAGGTATGTTGCATATTTCCTCTTCATTTATTTGGTCTTGTAGGTTTTTACATTGTTCCTTCATCTGTAACCTATTTTTTTTTGTCTTATTTTGTTGTTGTTGTTGTTTGTTTTTTGATGAATAGGGCTGTGTTTGTGTCTTACTGGTTTGGCCTGAGACATTTAGCATTAGAGTTTTCAGGTGGTTGGGTAGAGCCAGGTCTCAGTGGTGAGATGAGGACCTCCAGGAGAATGCACTGTAATTAATATTCCCTGGGGTCTGAGGTTCTAAATTCATTCAATGACTTGGAGTCAGTTCTCCCACCACAGGAGCTGAGGCCTAACCTTTGGCCTGGAAACCAAGATTCCACAAGCTATGCAGTGCAGAAGAAAAAGAGCCAATCAATAACAAAGCATAAAGAACATAATTAGAAAAATAAAATATATATATATTAGAAAAAAAATGTAAATGAAACAGCAACAAGTACACAATAGCAATAAATAAATAATTTTTTTAAAAAGGCCAGAAAAAGCCTTGACTGTGGGGCAGTGGTGATTATACAGGAGTGGAGCCTTGGCCTGGGGATTGGGGCTTAGATGGTTGGCTAGGTTCAGAACCAGTGCTGCATGAAAAGGCCCTACAGTGGCATTTGGGGGTGGGGCTTAGTCTCAGCACAGTTGGAGGGGGCCTAAGAGGGTGGAGGTTTAAGCCAGGGACCCCAGAAGACTTGCTTGGGCCCGAGCAGGCAGGGGAAATACTGACTGCTCCAATCCAATCCCTGAAAAGTCTCTCCTAGTCCCTGCTGATCCCATCAGTATGGGTGGGTCACTCTCAGTGTGGGAGACCCTCCCCTCCCCCAGCCACCCCTTAAGGGTACCCTTTTGTCTCTCTTCTGGTTTTCTTACCCACTTTCCCCCTTGCCTCCTTAGATGTGGGATATCTCCTCTTGGCCACTCACCACTCAGTGCAATGCAGGCAACAAGATCAGGAGCAAGGGCCTTGAGAAGATACCCCATGTCCAAGGTCAGGAGCGGGGGCTGTGAAGAGATGCCCCACATCCTAGGTCAGAGAAGCTCCAGTAAGATGGTAGGCACTGAGAGAGGGCATCAGAGGGCAGACAGAAACCACAGTCACAGAAAACTAACCAATCTAATCACATGGACCACAGCCTTATCTAATTCAATGAAACTATGAGCCATACCATGTAGGGCCACACAAGATAGACGGGTCATGGTGGAGAGTTCAGACAAAATGTGGTCCACTGGAGAAGGGAATGGCAAACCACTTCAGTATTCTGGCCTTGAGAACCCCATGAACAGTATGAAAAGGCAAAAAGATAGGACACTGAAAGAGGAACTCCCCAGGTCAGTAGGTGCCCAACATGCTCCTGGAGATCAGTGGAGAAATAACTCCAGAAAGAATTAAGTGACAGAGCCAAAGCGAAGACAACATCCTGTTGCAGGTGTGACTGGTGATGGAAGCACGGTCCAATACTGTAAAGAGCAGTATTGCATAGGAACCTGGAATGTCAGGTCCATGAATCAAGGCAAATTGGAAGTGGTCAAACAGGAGATGGCAAGAGTGAACGTCGACATTCTAGGAATCAGCAAACTGAAATGGACTGGAATGGGTGAATTTAACTCAGATGACCATTATATCTACTACTGCAGGCAGGAATCCCTTAGAAGAAATGGAGGAGTCATCATGGTCAACAAAATAGCCTGACGTGCAGTACTTGGATGCAATCTCAGAAACGACAGAATGATGTCTGTTCGTATCCAAGGCAAACCATTCAATATCACGGTAATCCAAGTCTATGCCCCAACCAGTAATGCTGAAGAAGCTGAAGTTGAACGTTTCTATGAAGACCTACAAGATCTTTTAAAACTAATACACAAAATAGATACCCTTTATATTATAGGGGATGGGAATGCAAAAGTAGGAAGTCAAGAAACACCTGGAGTAACAGGTAAATTTGGCCTTGGAGTACAGAATGAAGCAGGGAAAAGGCTCATAGAGTTTTCCCAAGAGGATGCACTGGTCATAGCAAACACCCTCTTCGAACAACACAAGAAAGGACTCTACACATGGACATCACCAGATGGTCAACACCAAAATCTGATTGATTATATTCTTTAGAGCCAAAGATAGAGAAGCTCTATACAGTCAGCCAAAGCAAGACTGGGAGCTGATCTTGGCTCAGATTTTGAACTCCTTATTGCCAAATTCAGACTTAAACTGAAGAAAGTAGGGAAAACCACCAGACTGTTCAGGTATGACCTAAATCAAATCCTGTATGATTATACAGTGGAAGTAGGAAATATATTTAAGGGACTAGATCTGATAGAGTGCCTGATGAACTGTGGATGAAGGTTCATGACATTATCCAAGAGACAGGGATCAAAACCATCCCCAAGAAAAAGAAATGCAAAAAAGCAAAATGACTGTCTGAGAAGGCCTTTCAAATAGCTGTGAAAAGAAGAGAAGCCAAAAGCAAAGGAGAAAAGGAAAGATGTACTCATTTGAATGCAAAGTTCCAAAGAATATCAAGGAAAGATAAGAAAGTCTTCCTCAGTGATCAGTGCAAAGAAATAGAGGAAAACAATAGAATGAGAAAGACTAGAGATCTCTTCAAAAAAATTAGAGATACCAAGGGAACATTTCATGCAAAGATGGGTCAATAAAGGACAGAAATGATATGGACCTAACAGAAGCAGAAGATATTAAGAAGAGGTGGCAGGAATACACAGCAGAACTATACAAAAAAGATCTTCACTACCCAGATCATCACGATGGTGTTATCACTCACCTAGAGCCAGACTTCCTGGAATGTGAATGTAGGTGGGCCTTAGGAAGCATCACTACAAACAAAGCTAGTGGAGGTGATGGAATTCCAGTTGAGCTATTTCAAATCTTGAAAGGTGATGCTGTGAAAGTGCTGCACTCAGTATGCCAGCAAACTTGGAAAAGTCAGCAGTGGCCACAGGACTAGAAAAGGTCAGTTTTCATTCCAATCCTAAAGAAAGGCAATGCCAAAGAATGTTCAAACTACTGCACAATTGCACTCATCTCACATGCTAGTAAAGTAATGCTCAAAATTCTCTAAGCCAGGTTTTAGCAATACATGAACCATGAACTTCCAGATGTTCAAGCTGGTTTTAGAAAGGGCAAAGGAACCAGAGATTAAATTGCCAACATCCACTGGATCATGGGAAAAGCAAGAGAGTTCCAGATAAACATCTATTTCTGCTTTATTGACTATGCCAAAGACTTTGACTGTGTGGATCACAAAAAACTGTGGAAAATTCTGAAAGAGTTGGTAATACTAAACCACCTTACCTGCCTCCTGAAAAATCTGTATGCAGGTGAAGAAGCAATAGTTACAACCGGACATGGAACAGCAGATTGGTTGCAAATTGGAAAAGGAGTATGTCAAGGCTGTATGTTGTTCCCCTGCTTATTTAACTTATATGCAGGGTACATCATGTGAAATGCCAGGCTGGATGAAGCACAAGCTGGAATCACAATTGCCAGGAGAAATATCGATAACTTCATATATGCAGATGACACCACCCTTACGGTGGAAAGTGAAGAAGAATTGAAGAGCCTCTTGATGAAAGTGAAAGAAGAGAATGAAAAAGCTGGCTTAAACCTCAGTATATAAAAACTAAGGTCATGGCTTTTGGTGCCATCACTTCACGGCAAATAGATGAGGAAACAATGGAAAAAGTGACAGATTTATATTCTTGGATCCCAAAATCACTTCAGATGGTGACTGCAGTCATGAAATTAAAAAAAGCTTGCTCCTTGGAAGAAAACTTATGACCAACCTAGACAGCATATTAAAAAGCAGAGACATTACTTTCTGGCAAAAGTCCATCTAGTCAAAGCTATGTTTTTTTCCATTATTCATGTATGGATATGAGAGTTGGAGTATAAAGAAAGCTGAGTGCCAAAGAATTGATGGTTTTGAACTGTGGTGTTGGGAAAGTCTCTTGAGATTCTCTTGGATTGCAAGGAGATCCAACCAGTCCATCCTAAAGGAAATCAGTCCTGAATATTCATTGGAAGGACTGATGCTGAAGCTGAAGCTCTAATACTTTGGCCACCTGATAGGAAGAACTGACTCATTTGAAAAGACCTTCATGATGGGAGAGACTGAAGGCATGAGGAGATGGGGATGACAGAGGATGAGATGGTTGGATGGCATCACTGACTCAATGGATATGAGTTTGAGCAAGCTCCCGCAGTTGGTGATGGACAGGGAAGCCTGGCGTGCTGTGGTTCAGGGGATTGCAAAGGGTCGGACATGACTGAGTAACTGAACTCAACTGAATATTTGAATATATCCTTCCAAGCATGATGGAATTGCATGAATTTGTATTTATGTAACTAGTGATATCTTCAGTATTTCACTCTGCTTCTTATTTTTTCACTAAGCCATTCATTTTTGCATCTATTCATGTTTCTATGTGTACCTCTAACCTGTTGCTCCTTTTCTTGTTGTTTGGTTATTAACTTGTGTCCTACTCTTCGGGACTCCATGAACTGTAGTATGCTAGGCTCCTCTGTCCTCCACTGTCTCCCGGAGTTTGCTCAAATTCATGTCCATTGAGTCAGTGATGCTATCTAAGGACCTCATCCTCTGTCGTCCCCTTCTCCTTTTGCCTTCTGGGTTTCCCACCATCAGTCTTTTCCAGTGAGTTGACTCTTTGCATCAGGTGGCCAAAGTATTGGAGCTTCAACTGCACGAACAGTCCTTCCAATGAATATTTAGGTTTGATTTCCTTTAGGATTGACTGGTTTGAATTCCTTTCTGTCCAGGAGACTCAAGAGTTTTCTTCAGTGCAACAAGCAGAAGGCATCAATTCTCTGGTGCTCAGCTTTCTTTATGGACCAACTCTCACATATGTACATGACTACTGGAAAAGCCATAGCTTTTATTATATGGACCTTGGTTGGCAAAGTGATGTCTCTGCTTTTTAACATCCTGTGTGGGTTTGTCATAGCTTTCTATCCAAGGAGGAAGGGACTTTTAATTTCATGGCTGCAGTCACTGTCCACAGGGATTTTGAAGCCCAAGAAAAGAAAATCTGTCTGCTTCCCCTTTTTCCTCTTCTATTTGGCATGAAGAGATGGGACCAGATGCCATTATCTTAGTTTTTTTAATGTTGTGTTTTAAGCCAGCTTTTTCACTCTCCTCTTTCACCTTTATCAAGAGTCTCTTTAGTTCCTCTTCACTTTTTGCCATTAGAGTGGTATTATCTGCATATCTGAGGTTATTGATATTTCTTCCAGTAATCTTGATTTCAGCTTATGATTCATCCAGCCAAGCATTTTGCATAGATGTACTCTGCTTAAGCTAAATAAGCAGGGTGACAATATACAGCCTTGATATACTCCTTTCCCAATTTGGAACCAGTCTATGTCCGGTTCTAACTTGCTTCTTCACCCTCATACAGGTTTCTCAGGAAACAGGTAATGTGGTCTGGTACTCCCATCTCTTTTAGAATTTTCCAGTTTGTTTTCATCCACCCAGTCAAAGGCCGTAGTTTAGTCAATGAAGCAGAAGTTTTTCTGGAACTCTTTTGCTTACTCCATGATCCAATAAATAATGGCAATTTGATCTTTGGTTCCTCTGCCCTTCAAAACCCAGCTTGTACATCTGGAGTTCTTGGTTCATGAGCTGCTGAAGCCTAGCTTGAAATATTTTGAACGAAACCTAGCTAGGATGTGAAATGAGCGCAACTGTACAGTAGTTTGAACATTATTTCACATTGTCCTTCTTTGGGATTTGAATGAAAACTAACCTTTTCCAGTGCTGTGGCCACTGCCGAGTTTTCCAAATTTGTGGCATATTGAGTGCAGCACTTTAGCATCATCATATTTTAGGATTTGAAATAGCTCAGCTAGAATTCTGTCATCTCCACTAACTTTGTTTGTAGTAATACTTCCTAAGGCTTACTTGTCTTCACATTTCAGGATGTCTGGCTCTAGTTGAATAACCACACCATTGTGGTTTTCTGGGCCATTAAGACCTTTCTTGTATAATTCTTGTATATATTATTGCCACCTCTTCTTAACCTCTTTTGTTTCTGTTAGGTCCTACTGTTTCTGTCCTTTATCGTGCCCATCCTTGCAAGAAATTTTCCCTTGATATCACTAATTTTCTTGAAGAAATCTTTCCCATTCTATTGTTTTCCTCTATTTCTTTGCATTGTTCATATAAGAAGGCCTTCTTATCTCTCCTTGCTATCCTCTGGAACTCTGCATTCAGTTGAGTATATCTTTCCCTTTCTCCCTTGTCTTTCACTTATCTTCTTTTCTCAGCTATTTGTAAAGCCTTCTCAGACAACCACTTTGCCTTGAATTTCTTTTCCTAGGGGGTGGTTTTGGTCACTGTCTCCTGGTGCAGTTTTACCAACCTTTGTCCATAGTCCCTCAGACACTCCATCTACCAGATCTAATTCCTTGATTCTATTTGTCGCCTCTACTGTGTAGTCATAAGAATTTGATTTAGGTCATACCTGAATGGCCTAGTTTTCCCTACTTCCTTCAATTTAAGCCTGAATTCTGCAATAAGGAGCTCATGATCTGAACCATAGTCAGCTCCAGGTCTTGTTTTTACTGACTGTATAGAAAAAGTTCTACATCTTCAGCTGCAAAGAACATAATATGATTTTGGTATTGACTTTCTGGTAATGTCCATGTGTAGAGTCATCTCTTGTGTTGTTGGAACAGAGTGTTTGCTATAACCAGTGTGTTCTCTTAGCAAAACTCTATTATCCTTTGCCCTGCTTCATTTTGTATGCCAAGGCCAAACTTGCCTGTTATTGCAGGTATCTCCTGACCTCCTACTTTTGCATTCCAATAACCTATGATGAAAAGGATATCTTCTTTGATGTTAGTTCTAAAAAGTGTTGTAGGTCTTCATAGAGCTGGTCAACTTTAGCTTCTTCAGCATTAGTGATTGGGGCATAGACTTAGATTACTGTGATGTTGAATGGTTTGCCTTGGATATGAACCAAGATTATTCTGTCGTTTCTGAGATTGCACCCAAGTACTGCATTTCAGACTCTTGTTGACTATGAGGGCAACTCCATTTCTTCCAAGGGATTCTTGCCCACAGCAGTAGATATAATGGTTATCTAAATTAAATCCACCCATTGCTTCTAATGCCTGCTTAATGCTGCACTACATCTTGAGTTATCTATTCTCCCTGTGATGGAAATATTCTGTATTGTATGTGTCCTCTTTAGGACCTATAATAAAACTTCTTTGGACTAGTTTTTAGGAATAGAATTTCTGGATCATGGAGTGTACTTTGTTACTTTAACTATGTGGTACCAGATTGATCTCCTAAGTGGTCTCAGTCTGTCTATACCCTGTCACCCCCTGACAGTTGTAACAGAAGAGGGTTCTTTTATCCCCAACACCCTACTGACACGTGGCATTTTCTAGCCTTCCAGTTTTCTCCAGTCTTACAGACTTAAAGAAATATCTTGTAGTTTTAATTTTCACTTATGTAATTACCAGTATTTGAGTGTCTCTTCATGGTTGTATGCCTATTGGATTTCCTATTCTGTAACTTGCCTGTTCTTATATTTTTGCCCGCTTTTCTATTAGAGCTTCTGTCTTTTTTTCATTGAGTTACAGAGTCCCTTATATAGTCTAGATAATGATCTGTTGTTAGTTTTAGACATTTTATATATTTTCTCCCATTCTGTTACTGATTGATTTTTCAAGTCTTTTCCATTCTGTTACTGATTGATTTTTCAAGTCTTTTCCTGTCCCTCTATCTGACATAGTTTATATTTTCTAGTAACTTTATAGTTTTTCTTCTTACATATAGATATATCTAGATTACACTTTTGCATATGGTAATACATAAGGATCTAGTTTTATTTTTCTTCATGTATTGGTACAGTTTTCCCCACACATTTGATAAGTACTTATATCTTTCGTTCACAATTAGTAGTGCCACGTTTATCCTATATGAAGTGCCCATTCATACGGAAGTTTGCCTTTGAGCTGTGAGCCTTTATCACTGATCTATTTGTATAGTTTTGTACTAGTATTTCAGGCTTTTTTTTTTTAACCCTATATCTTAATATCTAGTAGAGCAGATCTTCCTTTCTTCACTCTTCTCTTTTAAAATTTATTTAGCTATTGACGGGGTTATAATCTTCTATTTAGGCAATGGCAACCCACTCCAGTACTCTTGCCTGGAGAATCCCAGGGACGGGGGAGCCTGGTGGGCTGTTGTCTATGGGGTCGCACGGAGTCGGACAGGACTGAAGTGACTTAGCAGCAGCAGGATATTTAAAAGAGTAGCAGTGACAGATGGGTCCACTTTATCTTGTTTGTGATTTTTAAGTAATGCATTTAGTTTCTCCATTACACATGACATTGTTTGTAGGCTTTTAATATATAATCTTTACCAAGTTGTGGATGTTTACTTCTGTTCCTAATTCACTAAGGGTTAGCATCATAAATAGAAGTGAACTCAAAAGTATTTTTTTCTATCAATTGAGGTAAATCATTTGATTTTTTTCTTTTAATTTATTCATGTGATATATTCCTTTGAAATTTTTCAGTGTTGAACTCTCTACTTTCTTGAGTTAAATACCTGATCAAATGAATATATTTTTGAAAATACACTGTTGATTCACTAAATAATTTTATTTGAATTTTTGCATCTATATTTCATAAGTGAAATTATACAAATTTTCATCTCTTATAGTTGTCTCTTTGGTTTTAGAATGAGGATTATGCTAGCCTCATAGATAAATTAGACTAACTGTCATTCTTTTTCTAACACTGGAATCAATTGGATAAGATAGTTTGTTTCATGAAAGTTTGGTGGATTTTACTAGCAAATCCCTCTGGACCTGAGGGATTCTCCTTGGAATTTTTTCACTTCATGTAGGTTTTTCAGTGTATTAGCATATTGTTCATAATACTCTCATTTAAAGAAATTTGTTGCATTGTTTTTCCTTTTACATTCTGTATTTTGTGTATTTGCTTCTTCCCTTTTTTTTTTTTACTTGACCAGTCTTCTCAAAGATCTATTAAGCTTTTTAAAGAATTAAATTCTAATTTTGTTCATCTTTTCTGTTGTTTATTTTTGGTGTGTCTGTGTATATTGGGGTGATTATCTGATTATTAATTTCTGTAATTTGTCTTTTTTCTCTGTTCTTTGGCTTTCTTCATTGTATTGGATGATTAGTTTATTAATATTTCTGTTTAATAAGTGTACTTAAAACTGTACATTTCCTTCTTAGTTCTGCTTCAGCTATATCCCACAATTTTTCATTTGCTGTGTTTTTATTGTTTTTCAATTTTAAATATTTATGAATTCATTTATGGCTTGCTTTTAACCCAAGGTTAATTTAATAATTTTGTTTCCTAATATATGCTAACTTTGTCTATTATTCTGTTATTAATTTCTAATATCATTGTATTATGGTTTAAGAATGCAGATTGTGTGATATCAAACCTTTGGAATTTATTGAGTCTTCCTTTATAGACATTGTCATGATGTCTTTTTAGAAGTGTTCTGTTATTTGCCTTGAATGATTTTATGTTCTTTATTTGTTGGATATAGAGTTCTCTGTATATATAATAACTTGAAATTTATAGTTGTACTGTAAAAGTATTCTCTATCTCTCTTCATTTTTGTTTTTTTGTTTTTGTATGTTTAATCTATCAATTCCTAACTAAAGTGTTAAAATATCCAAGTGTTTCCTTTGTCTCTGCAATTCTGCTATAAGCAAGTACATGATGCAAGATGTATTTTGTCCTGTTCTTTGCCTCTTAATTCTATTTTGTCAGATTTTAAGACTGCTACTCAAGCTTTGTTCATATTTGTCAGTATATCTTCCCTATCTTTTTATTTTCAACTTGTTTACATCTCTTTATTTTAGGTATATATCTTTTAGACTGAGTATTGTTGAGTATTTGTTTTAATTCACTCTATAAGTCTATTAATTGCTAAGTTTAATTTGTGTATATTTGCTGTAATTTCTCTTATATTAGGACTTATTTCTGGCATTTAATTTTATAATTTCCATTTATGGTACTCTTTTGGGTTTTTTCTTTCTACTTTCCATTGGGATAAATCAACATTTCTCCTGCTTTTTAGAAATTTATATATTCTATTTTCTTGCACTTTAACCTAAGATCTTAAAGTTAAGATCTAATCTCATGTTATTTACCCTTACTGATTTTTCCATGCACAATAACTGCTACTTTTCTCCAATAAGATTAGTACCTCATCCATGTCCTATTTATCTTTTACACACATCTACTCCATCATACTAACATCATCTAGAATTTTAATCCTTCTTAGAATCCATGTTTCCCTCTCACTTTTATAGTTTCTTCATGGTTGATTTAGGAAAAGGAAACACAGATCATACTAGTTTGTTACCATGACAGAAACTAGAAAAACTCAAAATTTTGTAGTAAATTAACAGTATTTGTTTTACTTTGAGTTACCCCACTTTAATCACAGATGGTGAGTTGATAACTTAAGCATTTTTCTCCACCCCACCCTTATAACAGGTAGAAAACGTGAAATTACTGGATCGTTATGTAGGTAAGAAACCAGCAAATGGAAGTCTGTATCTTACTGCAACCCACCTGATCTATGTGGAAGCTTCTGGTGCAGCCCGAAAAGAGACATGGGTATGTATGTTCATAAGAAGAAATATCAAAGAGTCTTGAAGAATTTTGTATACATGCTTTCTCACATGGCAGTTTTTTGAAATTACAGTTAAATTGCTGTAAAACCTTTTCTTCACAGACTCTATTCTGGGTGGATCTTTTCATAAATTGAATCATATGATTTCTCTTCCCCCAAGATGTTCACTATAGTCATTTTAAACTATATGAGACTTTTCCTCAATATTTTAAGGTAAAGTGGTCTCTAGTTATTTTCAAGATGCCTACTTGGTAAGCATCCTGATGTAACTTAAAACCTTGCAACACATAAAATTGCTACACATAAAGTTGGTTCAACAACTAAGAACATCCGTATAACCTGGGAGCTTATTAAAAATGCAGAATCTCAGGCCTAAGATTTTAAATTTCTAAAATGCTCTCAGGTGATGCTGGTGGCCCATGGACTCTATTTTGGGTATCAATAATATAGACCAGCTGTCTGACCTAAGACACAGTGGTGTGTGTGTTTGTGTGTGTGTATTGTTACATCTTTAAATAATATTCTCTAATTAGTTCTAATTAGTTTAGCACTAGTAACATTACTTTACATTACTTTATGCTTTACTTATCCTAGAGTATCATCATTTAATCTTAATCATTAGCTAGATTTATGCTTAGACCTCTGTAACAAGTAAAACATGCTTCTGGTATATGGCATAGCACAGCAATTAAGACTAGAGCTAGTGTGTTCAGAATGAAATCCCAGCTTCAACATTTACTACCTTTGTAACCTTGGGCAAGTTATTTAACTTCTCTGAGGCTCACTTCCCTTATCCATAAAATAAAGGAAATCATAATGCCTGGTTATAGGAATAAAAAAGTTAATGTTGTACCTAAAATCATGTCTGGCACATGATAGAGACTATTATATAAGTATAAAATGAATTAAACAGACTATACATTTTAAAAAGTATTTTAATACTTCCTTTTTAAAAAATACCATGACTTTTACCATATGACATTATATCTTGTTCACTTTGGTATGATGAAAGGATTGAGAAAAGAAGAATCAGGAAAGTTGGTTTTAACTGGACTCAGTTGTACACTAACTGGCTATATGAACTTGGGCAAGTGACTCTTGCTTTCTGGCCTTCAGTTTCCTCATCTGTAAAATGAGGTGGTTAGATTATATACTTAGTAAGGACTCTTTAGTTTCTAACAGTTTGGGAACCAGTTCTTTAGTACTGTGTCATGAGCCTTTCCTCTTTCTACCTGCATTTACAGACAGCATACATCTCCAAATTTGTTTCTACTGGATATTATTTCAAATCTAATGAACTAGATCAGGAAGGGAGAATTTATGTTAACTTTCTATATGTCAAAGGAGGCATATTTACCCAGTTAGTACTGTTAATGAAGCTCTTTCCAGCCTTAGTCTGCTTCACTTTCTGCCTCTTTCTAAGTCAGCAGCTTTTTGCCTGGCACCTGTTCTCAGTGGTCGGTGTTTTACTGCTCAAACATAGATCTACCATATTTATCAGGAGGGCTTTGAATTTCTTAAAATTTGATATATTAATTCCTGTTACATTATCAGTAGTTTTTTGACCCTTCAAAACTGCCACAACAGGAATTAAGTTTGACAAAATAGTTAAGACAGACATTAAGATGAAAAATTCCTTCTTGGAATATGTGAATAGTCCTGCATCTACCTCATTCTTAGATGATGGGTATGATTAAAAGATTTCCTGAAAGATATTTCTTTTCAAAATAAATGGAAGCGGGGGCATAGATTGTGTGAGATGGAGGAAAAGAAAATACAATGATGATAGGATGGCCATTCCAGGCAGGTCAGGAAGTCCAGAAAATGAAGAGTACACTTAGGCTTTAGTGGCAGGAAACATCAGAGACACAAGTAGGGGAGAACATCAAAGACTAAAAATGTAAAACTATGATTCCATGGCATTTTGAAATTATAAAGAGAGACTTGCATTATTTGTATGCAGTTTCTTGTACCAGTTCCTTTTCCATGCATTTCTTTTTTGCTGCATTAGCATGAGCAGGGATAATAAAACTAAAGATTTAATAATTCTTCATATTTTTTTTAAAAATCAGAGTTATTAACCTGTACTCCCATGGGAAATAACTTTCTTAACTACAGTACAGTGCTTATGTATAGTTATTTTAGTCCTTAGTCTTATAGTTTCTACTTATTCCCTGAGTCACTTAGGTAAAAAATTCCTTCATTTCTTCTTTACTATCACTAGAGTCTAAGATGTGGAAGATAAATCTTCCTCTAGTTTAATTCCAGGACTAGAGTTTTTAGAATTTCTAGAGAAATAACCGTGAACAAAGTTAGACTGCCATGGTTCAAATTCTGTCTGTGCTACTTTTTGGCTGAATGCCTTTGATGAAGAATTCGCTTTTCAGAGCTTTGGTTTCTTTGTTTCTGAAATGGGATTATTATACCTTAAAGCATTGTTACAGGGGTTAAATAGTTAATTCTCATGGAACACTTCATGAGCAATAAAGCAAAATACCAATTATTAATCATTTTAACTAGTAATTTGATAGAACAAAAGGAAGTTCTATTTTCCTCTGTGACAATCATTCTACTATGATTTTTAAACTCCACCAGTCTGGTAGGCTATAGTCCATGGAATTGCAAACAGTCGAACACGACTCTGCATGGACACGACTCTCTGCACAGACACAGTCAGACATGATAACCCAGAGACTAAACAATAATAGTAGTTCCAGAAGCCATCTGTTCTGACCCAAATTCACCACAATTGCCTGATAAATGTCTTAACCTTATATCCCTAAGGAGAGAGAAGTTTTATAGTACCATAATTTGCTTTTCATTGAAAGTGTGAAAGTGATAGTGTTAGTCGCTTGGTTGTGTCTGACTCTTTGCAATGCATGGACTGTAGCCCACCAGGCTCCTCTGTCCATGGAATTCTCCAGGCAAGAATACTGGAGTGGATAGCCATTCCTTTCTCCAGAGGATCTTCCCAATGCAGGGATTGAACCCAGGTCTCCTTCAATGCAGGCAGATTTTTTTTTTTTACCACTATTTACTTCTGTTTGACAGAAACCCAGTTTTACCTTACAATGGATGGTCATAGGCTGTAGATATGACCACTTCTCTGGTTATGCTGTTACCATTACTGAGAGTCAAGCATACTGACTTGTTGTTGTTCTTTTTCTGTTTTGTAGATTGCACTGCATCATATTGCAACTGTGGAGAAATTGCCTGTCACTAGCCTGGGGTGTCCCCTAATCCTCCGCTGCAAGAATTTCCGGTTGGCCCACTTTGTTTTAGAATCTGATATTGTGTGCCATGAGGTTTATATTTCACTGCTAAAGCTTTCTCAACCAGGTAGTTATGATAGTATTTTTATCTGTTTTAGATAGTTTTTTAATTATCCACTCCTCCACCAGAACAGCATAATGGAAGGATCATGGGCTATGGAGTTCAATAGACCTAAATAAGTTTGAATCTGGGCTCTGTCTCTTACAGCTCCATGGTATTTGGGCAACATGCATAACCTTTGAAGTCAGCTTTGTCACCTGTAAAAATAGTAATAGTATAAGCTCCCCATGATAGTTGTTTCATGCATTTTCATTCAGTACTTGGTATATTGTAGATGTTTGACAGATGTTACTTCCTTCTCTTTCTTTCATCTTAAATATCAACTTGTAAATTTTTCCACAGTTCAGGAAGTAAGACTGCTTTGGAGCAAAATTTTTTGTTGTTGCCTTGCAAGCTCTATGTTTTGCTTGTTGTTCCTACCCCGACCTTTGGTTCCAACTAACAAACTAGGGAAATTTACCAGAGTGCTTAACACAGTTATCCCTACTTCCTCTGTCCTCACCTTCTTATCTTCCAGCCCAGCTCCAGGTGGCTAACCCATAAGCTTCCTCTGGATTTGAATTATATTTCCCTTTACATTTTCTTCTACCTGTGGCCTAGAATAATTTCTTAGAATTTGCTGGTATTCTATTGTCAGAGGCTATCTGTTAGCTGCCCCAGCATTTTGTAAAAGGTTCTGGAATACTCCATCCATCTCTGGAAGTTATTGCCATAGATCAGTCCAGTTCAGTCACTCAGTCGTGTCTGACTCTTTGCGACCCCATGAACCACAGCACGCCAGGACTCCCTGTCCATCACAAACACTCGGAGTTCACCCAAACCCATGTCCATTGAGTCAGTGATGCCATCCAAACATCTCATGCATTGTCGTCTGCTTCTCCTCCTGCCCTCAATCTTTCCCAGCATCAGGGTCTTTTCCAATGAGTCAGCTCTTCGCAACAGGTGGCCAAAGTACTGGAGTTTCAGCTTCAGCATCAGTCCTTCCAATGAACACCCATTATTGATCTCTTTTAGGATGGACTGGTTGGATCTCCTCGCAGTCCAAGGGACTCTCAAGAGTCTTCTCCAACACCACAGTTCAAAAGCATCAATTCTTCGGCACTCAGCCTTCTTCACAGTCCAACTCACACATCCATACATGACTACAGGAAAAACCATAGCCTTGACTAGATGGACCTTTGTCGACAAAGTAATGTCTCTGCTTTTTAATATGCTATCTAGGTTGGTCATAAATTTCCTTCTAAGAAGTGTAAGCGTCTTTTGATTTCATGGCTGCAATCACCATCTGCAGTGATTTTGGAGCACCCCAAAATAAAGTCTGACACTGTTTCCACTGTTTCCCCATCTATTTTCCATGAAGTGATGGGACCAGATGCCATGATCTTCGTTTTCTGAATGTTGAGCTTTGAGCCAACTTTTTCACTCTCCTCTTTCACTTTCATCAAGAGGCTTTTTAGTTCCTCTTCACTTTCTGCCATAAGGGTGGTGTCATCTGCATATCTGAGGTTATTGATATTTCTCTCAGCAATCTTGGTTCCAGCTTGTGCTTCTTCCAGCCCAGCATTTCTCATGATGTACTCTGCATATAAGCTAAATAAGCAGGGTGACAATATACAGCCTTGATGTACTCCTTTTCCTATTTGGAACCAGTCTGTTGTTCCATGTCTAGTTCTAACTGTTGCTTCCTGACCTGCATACATGTTTCTCAAGAAGCAGGTCAGGTGGTTTATTATTCCCATCTCTTTCAGAATTTTCCACAGTTTATTGTGATTCACACAGTCAAAGGCTTTGGCATAGTCAATAAAGCACAAATAGATGTTTTTTCTGAAACTCTCTTGCTCTTTCGATGATCCAGCGGATGTTGACAATCTGATCTCTGGTTCCTCTGCCTTTTCTAAATCCAGCTTGAACATCTGGAAGTTGTCAGTTCACGTATTTTTGAAGCCTGGCTTGAAGAATTTTAAGCATTACTTTACTAGCATGTGAGATGAGTGCAATTGTGTGATAGTTTGAGCATTCTTTGGCATTGCCTTTGTTTGGGATTGGAATGAAAACTGACCTTTTTCAGTCCTGTGGCCACTGCTGAGTTTTCCAAATCTGCTGGCATATTGAGTGCAGCACTTTCACAGCAGCGTCTTCCAGGATTTGAAATAGCTCCACTGGAATTCCATCACCTCCACTAGCTTTGTAGTGATGCTTCCTAAGACCCACTTGACTTCCCATTCCAGGATGTCTGGCTCTAGATGAGTGATCACAGCATCATGATTATTTGGGTCATGAAGATCTTTTCTGTACAGTTCTTCTGTGTAATCCTTCCACCTCTTCTTAATATCTTCTGCTTCTGTTCGGTCCATACCATTTCTGTCCTTTATTGAGCCCATCTTTGCATGATATGTTCCCTTGGTATCTCTCATTTTCTTGAAGAGGTCTCTAGTCTTTACCATTCTATTGTTTTCCTCTATTTCTTTGCACTGATCACTGAGGAAAGCTTTCTTATCTCTCCTTTCTATTCTTTGGAACTCTGCATTCAAATGTGTATATCTTTCCTTTTCTTCTTTGCTTTTCACTCCTCTTCTTTTCACAGCTATTTGTTAGGCTTTTCAGACAGTCATTTTGCCTTTTTGCATTTATTTTTCTTGGGGATTGTCTTGATCCCTGTCTCATATATAGTGTCATGAACCTCTGTCCATAGTTCATCAGGCACTCTATCAGATCTAGTCCCTTAAATCTATTTCTCACTTCCACTCTATAGTCATAAGAGACTTGATTTAGGTCATACCTGAATGGTCCAGTGGTTTTGCTCACTTTCTTCAATTCCAGTCTGAATTTGGCAATAAGGAGTTCATGATCTGAGCCACAGTCAGCTCCCAGTCTTGTTTTTGCTGACTGTATAGAGCTTCTCCATCTTTGGCTGCAAAGAATATAATCAATCTGATTTTGGTGTTGACTATCTGGTGATGTCCATGTGTAGAGTCTTTTCTTGTGTTGTTGGAAGAGGGTGTTTGCTATAACCAGTGCATTCTCTTGGCAAAACTCTATGAGCCTTTGCCCTGCTTTATTCTGTACTCCAAGGCTGAATTTGCCTGTTAGTCCAGGTGTTTCTTGACTTCCTACTTTTGCATTCCAGTCCTCTATAATGAAAAGGACATCTTTTTTTGGGTGTTAGTTCTAAAAAGTCCTGTAGGTCTTCAAAGAACTGTTCAACTTCAGCTTCTTCAGCGTTACTGGTCAGGGAATAGACTTGCATTACCGTGAAGTTGAATGGCTTGCCTTGGAAATTAACAGAGTTCATTCTGTTGTTTAGTTCAATGATTCCTAGAATGTCAGTGTTCACTCTTTCCATCTCTTGTTTGACCACTTCCAATTTGCCTTGGTGCGTGGACCTAACATTCCAGGCTCCTATGCAGTATTGTTTTTTACAGCATTGGACCTTGCTTCTGTCACCAGTCACATCCACAACTGAGTGTTGTTTTTGCTCTGGCTCTATACCTTCATTCTTTCTGGAGTTATTTTTCCACTGATCTCTAGTAACATATTGGGAACCTACTGACCTGAGGAGTTCATCTTTTTAGTTTCCTATCTTTTTGCCTTTTCATACTGTTCATGGGGTTCTCAAGGCAAGAATACTGAAGTGGTTTGCCATTCCCTTCTCCAGTGGACCACATTCTGTCAGACCTTTCCACCATGACCCGTCAGTGTTGGGTGGCCCCACACAGCATGGCTTAGTTTCACTGAGTTAGACAAGGCTGTGGTCCATGTGATCAGATTGGCTAGTTGTCTGTGATTGTGGTTCCAGTTTGTCTTTCCTCTGATGCCCTCTCTCACTGCCTACCGTCTTACTTGGGTTTCTCTTTTATTGCCACATAGTCAATTTGTTGCCACATAAATTGATCAAATGAGTTATTGAGTATATGTTGAATCTTGTGAAAGAAGAAGTGGGGTTGACAAGAAGAGATGGCCATTTTTCAGCCAGAAGCAAGTACTTGTTTTGACTAAACAAAATGCAAGAACACTGCTAATGTTTTTCTATATGTTACAACAAATACTGCAGTTAGGACATTGAAGATCAGTTAAAAATTTTGGTAAGGACCACTTTCTCAGCATGTGAAAACTGGAAAATTGAGTTCTGTCCATTATCCAGCATTTTACTGGAAACTAGGCAGAATGTTCCTGCTTTGTGTTGGGATCATATAAATATTTTTAAAAGAAGATTGTGAAGCATTATTTCAGTTCTTATTCCTTGTACACAAATAAAGGCAACCTTGTACACAAATTATTGCCTTTTTCAGAGGCTGATGACAAATACTCCCTTAGGGAGAAGAAAATCTAGCTTTTATTGCATTATTTGGTGTTAAGTTTTATTCATTATTACTTTGTTTTCATGCCTATATTTCTTCTATAGAATTACCTGAAGATCTGTATGCTTTTTCATATAATCCCAAGTTCTCAAAAGACATGAGGGAAAGTGGATGGAAGCTGATTGACCAAAGATCAGATTTTGGACGTATGGGAATTCCTAACAGGTACTGGACCATAACAGATGCCAACAGAAACTATGAGGTAATTTTGTTACTGTTTTCTTTTGGTTCACGTAATTGAAACAGAAGTATTTCAGCAAACAAAGTTTTGAAAAGGGAAAAAAACCACCCATTATCTCTCCTTTTCATTCAGCATTCAGCCATTCAACAAGATTTTTATTAAATAACTAATGCATTTAAAACACCAACTCAGAGTTCTCATAGTCTAAAGAATAGGGTGCTATGGGAGCGTAGGTGAAGAATGTGGAATTCAAACTGGAATGCCAGTAAGAGCCTTAAGTGCTGGGGAATAGCCTAGAGAAGGGATTCTATCTTAACTTATAAGGGAGCGAAGGAAAGAGGTCAGTAAGTGAACTCAGATCAGGGATAAACTGAAGAATTTGAACGTTATCCTGAGGACCGTAACCACAAGAATATTTTGATCTGGAAATGTCTGTAAGTATATTTGTATTTTAAAAAGATAACTTTGATATTGGTATGAAGAATTGGTTTGCTGGAGTTAAGAATGCAGGAGAGTGATATGAGAAGTGATGAGAACCTGAAGTAAGGCAATGGCTATGGATGGTGAGGAGGAGATAGTTTTAACAGATATTTAGGTAGTAGAAGTTAAAGAACCTGGTGACACTTTAATGTGGCTGGGAGAAAGAGGGGGAAGTTTAGTAGGCATCACAGGTTTCCTGGTTTCTGGCTTAGATGACCGAAGTGGGTATGGATATGTTAGCAAGATAAGGATTACAAGAGGGTCAGACAGCATCTTAAGTTTTAGATGTGAGTTTAAGGTGATTTAAAAAATCAGGTATTTGATATCAAGCATTGAGCCTAGATCTCCAGAAAGATTTCTGGGCCAAATATAGAAGCTCTCAAGTGTATTGATTCACTAGGAGGACCTGGCATATAGTCACTTGTGACTGTGGTTCATTGCAGTGAAAATATAGAAGGCAAAAATTAACAAAGGGAAAAGGAGTAAAGTCTGGGGAAAACCAGACAACAGTTGAAGCTTTTGCCCTTTCCCAGTGTAGTCATATAGGACATGCTTCAACTCCTCTAGCAATGTGACATGTGTAAAATGTTTCTTCCTATATTGTTACTTATTCCTAAAGTACATTTTGTCCTTATAGATCTCAATATTTTCATTTCTAGAAAATAATAGCATACTTGGAAGAGCTTTTTACATCAAGGATATTTTTGTTCTTATTTTTGAGGAATCGATGATTCTAGTTGATAAATAATGGACAGCTAATGCTTGAGTGGTTGCTATTCCAACCTGTTGCTGCTAGCAGGTAAAAAAAAAAATGTAGGAAGATTAAATTTAAAAAATTGAGTTTGTTTTCTTTTAGATATGCAGTACCTACCCTCCTGAAATAGTGGTTCCTAAATCTGTTACATTGGGAACGGTGGTTGGAAGTTCGAAATTCAGAAGTAAAGAACGTGTGCCTGTGCTCTCCTACTTCTACAAAGAGAACAATGTGAGTTGACAAAACTTCTCTGATGAGAACTAAACTTGGCTCTAGGAGACCTGGGTTTAAGTCACACTACTGTCACTTACTAGCTTTGTGACCTCAAACATGTTACTTCTCAGAACTTTAGTACTTTTGAGGGGTTTTAAGTGGGTCACATCAGAAAAAATATATGTGTACTTTGTAAATTTTAAAGTGCTATGCAGATGTTAAGTGGCATTTGTAGTGTGTTCATTTATTTCTTTCCTGCTCTGCCAGCTCCTGCTTGATGGCAAGTAACTGTTAAAGAATGGGAACAGTCATATGGAAGAATATTTGTAGAGTGTTGCCTCTCACTATAACACAGATTTCCTTATTCTTTCTCACTGTTTTTCATATAATTTAGGGCCTTATGGGAAAGCACTTGACTCCTCTGAGTCCCCTTCCATAAGAAGGGATAATAGTTCTTTCCTCTTGTGGTCTCTCTGAGATCTGGAATTAGACAAATAGTCAAGTTCTCAGGTATGCAAATGCTAAAGAGTATAGTAATATAAGTGGTTGTCTGTGTCAGACTGTCGAAGTAAGCAGACTATATAACAACACCACCAAAATGTAAGGCAGTTCATTAACTGATCATTATTAGGTGTACCTGCTACATAGCTGTGCTGTTTTCATATTAAAATTGCTTTAAACCAGTACTATGATTTGACATTAACTCCTAAAATGAGTGAATTCTGTTCTCTTAAGAAACTCTAGATCTTTGTTTTATCTTTAATTCTTAAGTGAGCCTCTGGTATATGAGTGATATCACTGGGACTATAAAAAGCAAGAAAATTGAAAAAAAATACTAGCCTAATACAAATTAAAAATAGATAAAATTTTATTAAAAAATCTCAAGATGTGATTTTATTGTAGTCTGGGTTTGTCAAGACTGGGTTGGGAATCTTAGCCGTGTAGAAGAAAGAAAAGACTATCTGAGCAACAGTTTGTAGTAATACAGCCCACATGCTGGAGTGGGGAGAGAGGAAGGAAGCTGAGCTCAATGTTACTGAAATGTTGGATTTCAGAGCTACATTTTTTTTTTAATTTCACTATCCTGAGTTGGCTCATCCTCTTCTCATTGAACGTGGGAACAAGGAAGATTTTTGACCACCTGTAAATATGATCACTCAACTGACACATTTTTCTTTACAGGCTGCCATTTGCCGCTGTAGCCAGCCTCTGTCTGGATTTTATACTCGTTGCATAGATGATGAACTCCTGCTAGAGGCTATTCGCCAGACAAACCCAGGGAGCCAGTTCCTGTATGTTGTAGACACAAGACCAAAGGTATCTATGTGTCAAAACCCTCTCTAATACTTCTGTTTCACTCATGCTGCAGTGCCCCTCCCCATGTAGTGAGCTTTGCAGTTTTAATGGGAAAGTTGGATATGTGCATATGGGCTTGTTGTTCAGTCCCTAAGTCATTTCCGACTCTTTGTGACCCCATGGACTGCAACACGCCAAGCTAACCTGCCCTTCACTATCTCCTGGAAGTTGCTCAAACTCATGTCCATTGAGTTGATGATGCCATCCAACTATCTTACCCTCTGTTGCTCCCTTCTCCTCCTGCCCTCAATCTTTCCCAGCATCAGGGTCTTTTCCAGTAAGTTAGCTCTTTGCATCAGGTGGCCAAAGTATTGGAGCTTCAGCATCAATCCTTGCAATGAATATTCAGGGTTGATTTCTTTTAGGATTGACTGGTTTGATCTCCTTGCTGTCCAAGGGACTCTCAAGAGTGTTCTCCAGAAGCATAGTTCGAAAGCATCACTTCTTTGGTACTCAGCCTTCCTTATGGTCCAGGTCTTACATCTGTACATGACTACTGGAAAAACCATAGCATTGACTATATGGACTTTTATCAATAAAGTGATGTCTCTGCTTTTTAACATGCCATCTAGGTTTGTCGTGGCTTTTCTTCCAAGAAGTGTCTTTTAATTTCATGGCTGTAGTCACCATCCGCAATGATGTTGAAGTCCAGGAATATAAAATCTGCCACTGTCTCCACTTTTTTACCATCTATTTGCCATGAAGTTGATAGCTTACAGTGAATGATGTCAGATTCGTGATCTCCAAAGAAGATTTAGCTTTGGGACCAGGGACCAGGCTTGATCACTCAAGAGCTTTTCTGTAGCAGAATTTTATTAAAATATAAAAAGGGACAGAGAAAGTTTCTGACTCAGACATCGGAAGGGGGATGGAGAGTGCTTCCCTAACTAGTCTTAGCAAGGGAGCTATGTACTTTTTAATTGGTTATTACAGTAAACCAAAAGAATGTCTCAAGGTTGTAGAGATCTTACTAGACCCACTCCCAAAATTTACATTTTAAGATGAAAGGATTAGAATTAACAATAGAAAGATTCTACCAGACCCACTCTCATAATATACATTTTAAGATAACAAGATTAGTCAGAAGGTTCTCAAGAAGGAGAAACTTGTCCTCAAGCAGGATACGTTGCTGTTATATAATCCTTACTAAGACTAGTGAAAGTCACTCAGTCGTGACTCTTTGCAACTCCATGGACTGTCGGCTACCAGGCTCCTCAGCAGACAGTCCATGGAGTTTTTCAGGCAAGAGTACTGGAGTGGGTTACCATTTCCTTCTCCAGGGGATCTTCCCAACCCAGGGATAGAACCCGGGTCTACTGCACTAAGACTAAGGAATGTAGAAAAAATGTTAATCCTTTCCTTCTTCTTGAGAATTCCAGACCCCTATCTCCTCTTTGAGAGCCCCAGACCCCTTGCTCCTCTTCAGGGACCATGGACTTCTTATCAACCTACCTAAAAATTGACTCTCTCATTCCTCCCTTCTCTTTTAGAAGAATTGTGTTGCCAAGGGAAAGGAGCATCATTTTCATTCCGTAACTACTTCTTGCTTTTGAGGGATGTCATCCCTAAATTGTGGAGGTAACATATTCACCTAACCCTCATATTGAGTGTCTCTGATCCAGGGGCCCCAAGTAATAGTTGGAGGAGGCTGTGGCACTTGTAGGAGCCTGTACAACTATTTGTAACTTAAAGGTTTTCAGACAGTTAGAAACATATCCCATTATACAGTTACAGATATAAGGCAAAATAGTCATTAAACCAAGTTAAAACATAATCAATATTAAAAGTTACATTATGTCCATAGTTAAGGTACAATATGTTATCAGTCCATCTTAGGCTTGTTAGATGTAATCAGATCAAGAAGAGGCATCACATATGATTGTTGTTGGTGAAGGTATTTGGAGACTTGAAGAAAGTCCTTTCCTTAAATGAGAGAAACTAACTATGTTAAGCCTTCAATTGATGAGGAGGGGAGAGCTCCACAGACACAGCAGTTAGAACGATTGTGGAGGCTGGGTCAGGGGTCACCTCCTGGAGTTCTTGTAATGTCTCTTGAAAAGCTGAAATCTGAGTTATATAGTTAATTCTAAGGCTTTAGGATCTATGACAATATCTGTGTGCAAAAACAGTCTGTCATAGAGACAGTCTCTTCTTTGGGGGATAGTTCAAGCCCTCATTAAAGGCTGGGCAATTTCCCCATAACCCGGAATCCAAATGTGCCAATAGCCTGTAGTGCCCAAGAGGATTATCCTCTCAGTTGTCTTAAAGTCATAGGTAGAGGATGGTATAGTATAGGTTTAACTCCAGAAAGCATTCTTCAAATCAATGACTGAAAAATATTTGGCTCATTCAGGAATTTCAGACAACAAAATATAAGGATTAGGCACTTATTATTCATAAATCTTGAACTAGTTTCCATTTATCATTTGACTTTTTCACACCAAAAATAGGAGTGTTGCATGGACTATTACAAGGAATTAATAGCTCCTGTTCCTTTAAATTTTCAATGATGGGTTTTAACTCTTCCTTAACCTCAGGCTTTAATGGATACTGCTTTTGATGTGGAAATAAGTGAGGGTGTTTGAGCTTAATAAGGAAAGGAACATTTTGTGCTTAACCCACAGTTTTTCCATCAGCCCACACTTTAGGATTTACGTTTTCTTCAGTTAAAAGAGTAGGTTCCATATTCATGAAAACAGAGGCCTGGACCTTGTTCAGGATATTCCTCCCCAAAAGGGGTGAGGGAGACTCTGGCACGATCAGAAACTCCTGAGCAAACAGCAGAGTCCCAGTTGCAGCTTAAAGTATGACTGAAATAATAGCATTTGGCTCATCTTAACAGTCCGATTACAGTAGTGGATTGGGAGGAAAGTGGACCAGGGGCTTCAGTCAACACTGAGAAAGTTGCCTCAGGGTCTAAAAGAAAGTCGACTGATTGGCCTGCCACAATTATTAATACCTGGGGTTCCTCAGGTGTTATTAGGATGGGAGCTTGTGTGGGGACCCTAAAGCACCTTCAGTCTTGATTGTCTTGAGAGTCTGACCCCTGGGGCCTACACCTCGAGGGCAGTCTCTTCTCCAGTATGGTCCTTTGCAAACTGAACATGGAACTTGGGCAGCTTAGATGCCTGAGGGCAACTTCACATGAGATGACCCTCCTTTCCACCGTAATAACAAGCCCATCCCTTTTCACCTGGGTTCCTCTGGGCATTTTTCTCTTCAGACTGATTTATAGAAGTTTCCACAGCCATCACTAGAGCCTGGGCCTTTCCTTTTGTTCTTTTCTGTTGTCGTTTCTCCTCCTCATATTCTCTACTGTAATATACTGTCTGAGCCAGCTGTAACAGTTTTTCTTAAGACTTATTTGGTTCCAATGCCTGTTTTTGTAACTTATGGTGGATATCTGGAGCTGACTTAGTGAGAAATCTTCTTTTAAGATCATTCCTCCTCTGCCCTTTCAGGATCAACATCAGTAAACTTACAGAGAGCTTCTTGTAGTCTATCTAAGAATTTACCAGGAGTTTCCTTCTCCCCCTGTTCTATGTCAGCCAACTTAGCATAGTTTAAAGTCTTATGAACGCTCACTTTAGTCCTTCAAGAATGCATCTGACAAAGTGGTTCTGTTATGGGAACTGCTTGGCTTCCAACAGGAAGGAGAGCTATTTTGTGTTCCCTGTTTCCCTTGCCTTCAAGACATGTATACCCATTTCTCTTGTTCTCTATAGAACCAACTAATCGTAAAACAGTATTATAATTGAAACCCTTCAACAGGCCAGTGTTTCTGTCTTCCAAAGAATACCATGGCCATTCAGTATCACAGAAGAAGATCAGGTATTTCTTTTTTAAATTCTGGGGATCAAACTTGTCCCAGTTCTTTAAAATACGTTTTAAAGGAGTATTTTTGGAACTGCTCGCTCCCATCTGTAAGAGAGATAAAAGTGGCATCCACAGCCTCGGCTTCTCTCCTCTGGAAGTGTCCTTCCCTGCTCTAGATGGGGATGGGGACAGACTTTCCACCGAAGCTTTCCTTCCCTGGTTGGACTTAGTCGGTCCCTTACCAACACAGGCATCGTACTCATCCCTCCTGGTTCTACCACCGAGGTAGGGTGGAAATGCACCAGGAGTAGACCTGACGGCATCCCCAATTGATTTCTAGTTCCATACCACCAAGACCTCTGTTTGATTTACCCTTTTCCACTGATGCCACCTGGGGTGGAGCAGTATAGCTTTCCCAGAATGTTTCCAAAGCTACGACTGCTAGGGGAAGCATCTGTCTTCCATGTGCCTGTGCACATTTCTGAATACAATCCTGACCACAGTAGAAGTGGTGAGTTATCACTATATCAGTATATGTGATGGCAAAAGAGGTAGTGGAGGGTGGCCAGTAAGGAAAAAGTTATTTTTATCCTCGAGTTACTAGGGTCAATACTTCCAGTTCATTTCCACAGACTCCTCAAAAGAATATCTAAGGAGTTGAGACAGAAGCCAGTGGAGCACTTTCTCTCATCTGCTAAAAGCTAGCACCACCAAAGGAAGAGGCCCATTGCAAATCCAATCAGAACAGATACTGCAGTTCCTGATCTGTGTCCTCAAAAACCTCATGGTCACCAGCAATGCTTCTGTGCATATAGATCCAAGACACAGCCATGACAAAGACTCACTTTCAGGTCATTGGCCCCTTAGGCAAGCAGCCAAGAGAGTGCCCTCTAGCCTGAGACACATTCATGGAGCTAGAGTTCTGCCTTGCTCCCAAATGTGCCTTGGTAACTTTCGGCTCCTAGCAAGGCTAGGTACTTCCATACAGTAACTTTTGGCTCTTAGCCAGGCTAGGTGCTTCCATACAGGTGGTCTAAGTAAAAGTACACAGTAACAGCATGGATCACAAGTCCCTTGGAAGTCTATAATTCAGCAGATTAGGTTAGGTTCAGTTCAGTTCATCACTCAGTCGTGTCTCAATCTTTGCGACCCCATGAATCGCAGCACGCCAGGCCTCCATGTCCATCATTAATTTCCGGAGTCCACCAAAACCCATGACCACTGAGTTGGTGATGCCATGCAACAATCTCTGTCGTCCCCTTCTCCTCCTGCCCTCAATCTTTCCCAGGATCAGGGTCTTTTAAAATGAGTCAGCTCTTCACATGAGGTGGCCAAAGTATTGGAGTTTCAGCTTCAGCATCAGTCCTTCCAAAGAACACCCAGGACTGATCTCCTTTAGGATGGACAGGTTGGATCTTCTTGCAGTCCAAGGGACTCTCAAGAGTCTTCTCCAACACCACAGTTCAAAAGTATCAATTCTTTGGAGCTCAGCTGTCTTTATAGCCCAACTCTCACATCCATACATGACCACTAGAAAAACCATAGCCTTGACTAGACGGACCTTAGTCAGCAAAGTAATGTCTCCGCTTTTGAATATGCTGTTTAGGTTGGTCATAACTTTCCTTCCAAGCAGTAAGCACCTTTTAATTTCATGGATGCAGTCACCATTTGCAGTGATTTTGGAGCCCAGTAAAATAAAGTCTGACACTGTTTCCACTGTTTCTCCATGTATTTCCCATGAAGTGATGGGACCAGATGCCATGATATTAGTTTTCTGAATGTTGAGCTTTAAGGCAACTTTTTCAGTCTTCTCTTTCACTTTCATCAAGAGGCTCTTTAGTTCTTCTTTGCTTTCTGCCATAAAGGTGTTATCATCTGCATATCTGAGGTTACTGATATTTCTCTCAGCAATCTTGATTCGAGCTTGTGCTTCATCCAGCCCAGCATTTCTTATGATGTACTCTGCATATAAGATAAATAAGCAGGATGACAATATAGAACCTTGACATACTCCTTTTCCTATTTGGAACCAGTCTGTTGTTTAACAGTCCAGTTCTAACTGTTGCTTCCTGACCTGCATACAGGTTTCTCAAGAGTCAGGTCAGGTGGTGTGGTATTCCCATCTCTTTTTTCAGAATTTTCCACAGTTTATTGTGATCCACACAGTCAAAGGCTTTGGCATAGTCAATAAAGCAGAAATAGATGTTTTTCTGGAACTCTCTTGCTTTTTCAATGATCCAGCAGATGTTGGAAATTTGATCTCTGGTTCCTCTGCATTTTCTAAAACCAGCTTGAACATCTGGAAGTTCACTGTTCACGTATTCCTGAAGCCTGGCTTGGAGAATTTTAAGCATTACTTTACTAGTGTGTGAGATGAGTGCAATTGTGTGGTAGTTTGAGCATTCTTTGGCATTGCCTTCCTTTGGGATTGGAATGAAAACTGACCTTTTTCAGTCCTGTGGCCACTGCTGAGTTTTCCAAATCTGCTGGCATATTGAGTGCAGCACTTTCACAGCAGCATCTTTTAGGATTTGAAATAGCTCCACTGGAATTCCATCACCTCCACTAGCTTTGTTCATAGTGAGGCTTCCTAAGGCCTACTTGTTCCAGGATGTCTGGCTCTAGGTGAGTGATCACACCATCATGATTATCTGGGTCATGAAGATCTTTTTCGTACAGTTCTGTGTATTCCTTCCACCTCTTCTTAATATCTTCTGCTTCTGTTAGGTCCATACCATTTCTGTCCTTTATTGAGCCCATCTTTGCATGAAATGTTCCCTTGATATCTCTAATTTTCTTGAAGAGATCTCTAGTTTTTCCCATTCTTTTTTTCCCTCTATTTCTTTGCATTGATCACTGAGGAAGGCTTTCTTATCTCTCCTTGCTACTCTTTGGAACTTGGCATTCAAATGTGTATATCTTTCCCTTTCTCCTTTGCTTTTCACTTCTCTTCTTTTCACAGCTATTTGTAAGGCCTCCTCAGACAGCCATTTCACTTTTTTTGGGAGATGGTCTTGATCCCTCTCTCCTGTACAATGTCCTGAATCTCTGTCCATAGTTCATCAAGCATGCTGTCTATCAGATCTAGTCCCTTAAATATATTTCTCAGTTCCACTATATAGTCATAAGGGATTTGATTTAGGTCATACCTGAATGGTCTAGTGGTTTTCCCTACTTCCTTCAATTTACGTCTGAATTTGGCAATAAGGAGTTCATGATCTGAGCCACAGTCAGCTCCCAGTCTTGTTTTTGCTGACTGCATAGAGCGTCTCCATCTTTGGCTGCAAAGAACATAATCAATCTGATTTCAGTGTTGACCATCTGGTGATGTCCGTGTGTAGAGTCTTCTCTTATATTGTTGGAAGAGGGTGTTTGCTATGAGCAGTGCCTTCTCTTGGTAGAACTCTATGAGCCTTTGCCCTGCTTTATTCTGTATTCCAAGGCCAAATTTGCCTGTTACTCCAGGTATTTCTTGACTTCCTACTTTTGCATTCCAGTCCCCTATAATGAAAAGGACATCTTTTTTAGGTGTTATTTCTAGAAGGTCTTGTAGGTCCTCATAGAACTGTTCAACTTCAGCTTCTTCAGCGTTACTGGTTGGGCATAGACTTAGATTACCGTGGTGTTGAATGGTTTGCCTTGGAAATGAAGAGAGATCATTCTTTCGTTTTTGAGATTGAATCCATGTATTGCATTTCAGACTCTTTTGTTGACTATAATGGCTACTCCATTTCTTCTAAGAGATTCCTGCCTTAGAAGGAATCTTTCTTCTAAGGGATTCCTGTTGCAGAGCTTTTATGGGTTCCCTTACCCTGCTGCTCTCTGCCCGGGTGCTCTTTTGCAATAAAATCTCTTGCTTTGTCAGCATATATGTCTTCAGGATCATGTGGCACCACCCAAGACGGACATGTCACTGTGGAGTGTCTGACTGAATCTGGTCCACTGGAGAAGGGAATGGCAAACCACTTCAGTATTCTTACCTTGAGAACCCCATGAACAGTATGAAAAGACAAAAAGTTAGGACACTGAAAGATGAACTCCCCACGTCTGTAGGTGCCCAATATGCTACTGGAGATCAGTGGAGAAATAACTCGAGAAAGAATGAGGGGATGCAGCCAAAGCAAAAACAACACCCAATTGTGGATGGGACTGGTGATAGAAGCAAGGTTCGATGTTGTAAAGAGCAATATTGCATAGGAACCTGGAATGTTAGGTCCATGAATCAAGGCAAATTGGAATTTATCAAACAAGAGATAACAAGAGTGAACAGCAATATTCTAAGAATTAGATTAGGTTAGTAGTTCTAATTCCCCACGCAATTACAAAATGGTCAAAGAGACTAGGAAAAGTTGACTGAGAAAGGAAAGTTCGGTCCACACGCTTTGCCCATTTCTGGCTGCTCCCCTCGCAGGGATGTTGGGAGTCTCTTGGCATTGGCTGGTCGGTATAAACCCCAGACAAGGTGGCCCTTTCTGGGGCTGCCTTCAGTGATTATGAGCCACCAGGGCTTGTCCCTTGCTTTGCACAGGGCATGTCATTCATTCACACAGGCACACCCTAGAGTTAGGGAAGTAAAGTAGAAAACATGTGTACTGAGAAAACAGAGGGTTAGAACTCTTGAGTGTTCTTACCTTGTCCTGAAGATCCCAGACGAAGATGAGCCCCCAAGATGATAGCTTACAGTGAACAATGTTGGATTTGTGATCTCTGAAGAAGATTTAACTTCAGGACCAGTGAGTAGGCTTGATCGCTCAAGAGCTTTTGTCTAACAGTGTTTTAATAATGTATAAAAAGGGACAGAGAAAGCTTCTGACATAGACATCAGAAGGGGAACAGAGAGGGCCCCCCTCACTATTCTTAGCAAGGGAGCTGTATACTTTTTAATGGGTTATTGCAATAAATCAAAAGAATGTCTCAAGGTTGTAAAGATCTTACTAGACCCATTTGCACAATTTTCATTTTAAGATGACAGGATTAGAATTAACAATAGAATGATTTTTCCAGACCCACTCCCATAATATACTTTTTAAGTTAACAGGACTAGTCAGAAGGTTCTCAAGAAGGAGAAACAGGTCCTCAAGCAGGATACATTATTGTTATATAATCCTTACTAAGACTAAGGAATGTAGAAAAAAAGTTCATCCTTTCTTCCTCCTTGAGAATTCCAGATCTCTGTCTCTTCTTTGAGAGCCCCAGACCCCTTGCTCCTCTTTGGGGACCATAGACTTCTTATCAACCTACTTAGGAATTGACTCTCTCATCCCTCGCCCCTTTTCTTTTAGGAGAATTGTGTTGCCAAAGGAAAGGGGCATCATTTTCATTCCAAAACTACTTCCTGCTTTTGAGGGGCATTGTCTCTAAATTGTGGAGTCAACATATTCTCCATTTGGAGAGCCATTTGGAAACTCTTTTTATTAAAGCCTTCACTATTAAGCAAGACTGTGAGAAGATACTTTGAACAACTTAGTCTTACCACTGCCTGTGAGTGTTGCAGAAAGGAGGATCCTCCGGTAAACCTAAATTCTCTGCATTAATTCCTTGACTTTCAGCATTTTGTCTGGTTCTAATAATGGATTGTAGATGAATTGTGTCCCACTAGGCAAGTAAAAGACTGATTTGTTATTGTTGTTCAGATGCTAAGTCGTTTCTGACTCTGTCACCCCATTGCAGCACACCAAGCTTCTCTGTTGATCACTATCTCCCTGAGTTTACTCAAACTCATGTCGAGTCAGTGATGCCATCCAACCATCCCATCCTCTGTCCCTCCTTCTCCTCTTGCCCTTATTTTTCCCAGCATAAGGGTCTTTTCCAGTAAGTCAGCTCTTTGAATCAGGTGGCCAAAATATTGGAACTTCAGCTTCAGCATCAGTCCTTCCACTGAATATTCAGGGTTGATTTCCTTTAGATTGACTGGTTTGATCTCCTTGATGTCCAAAGGACTCTCAACAGTCTTCTCTAACACCACAGTTTGAACATGTCAATTCTTTGGCAGTCACCCTTCTTAATGGTTCAACTATCATATTCATACATGACTACTGGAAAAACCATAGCTTTGACTATATATGGAACTTTGTCAGCCAAGTGATATCTCTATTTTAATACACTGTTCAGGTTTTTCATAGCCATTCTTCCAAGGGGCAAGGTGAAGTCACTCAGTCGTGTCTGACTCTGTGCGACCCTGTGGACTGTAGCCTACCAGGCTCCTCCGTCCAGGGGATTCTCCAGGCAAGAATACTGGAGTGGGTTGCCATTTCCTTCTCCAGGGGATCTTCCCGACCCAGGGATCAAACACAGGTCTCCCGCATTGGAGGCAGATGCTTTAACCTCTGAGCCACCAGGGAAGCCCAAGGGGCAAGTGTCCCTTAATTTCATGGCTGCAGTCACTGTCCACATTGATTTTGGAGCCAAAAAGAAATAAGTCTGTCAGTGTTTCCATTGTTTCCCCATCTATTTGCCATGAAGTAATGGGACTGGATGCCATGATCTTTGTTTTCTGAATGTTGAGTTTTAAGCCAGCTTTTTTACTCTCCTCTTTCACTTTCATCAAGAGGCTCTTTAGTTTCCCTTCACTTTCTGCCATTAAAGTAGTATCATCTGCATATCTGCGGTTGTTGATGTTTTTCCCCACAATCTCGATTCCAACTTGTGCTTCATCCAGCTCAGCATTTTGCATGATATACTCTGCATATAAGTTAAATAAGCAGGGGGTAACAATATACAGCCTTGACATACTCCTTTCCCAATTTGGAGCCAGTCCATTGTTCCATGTCCGGTTCTAACTGTTGCTTCTTCACCTGCATACAGGTTTCTCAGGAGGCAGGTAAGGTGGTTTGGTATTCCCATCTCTGTAAGAATATTCCACCGTTTGTTGTGATCCACACAAATACTTTAACATAGTCAATGAAGCAGAAGTAGATGTGATGTTTTTGGAATTGCCTTGGTTTTTCTATGATCCAGCCTATGTTGGCTATTTGATTCCTCATTCCTGTGCCTTCTCTAAATTCAGCTTGTACATCTGAAAGTTCTCAGTTCACGTTTTCCATAGCCTAGTTTGAAGGATTTTGAGCATAATCCTGCTGGCATGTGAAATGAATGCAATTGTGCAGTAATTTGAACATTCTTTAGCATTGCCTTTCTTTGGGATTGTAATGAAAACTGACCTTTCCCAGTCCTGTGACCACTGCTGACTTTACAAATTTGCTGGCCTAAAGAGTACAGCACCTTATCAGCATCATCTTTTAAGATTGATATAGCTCAACCTGAATTCCATCACCTCCATTAGCTATGTTCATAGTAATGCTTCTTAAAGTCCACTTGACTTCACACTCCAGGATGTCTGGCTCTAGGTGAGTGACCACACCATCTTGGTTAACTGGGTCATTAAGAACTTTTCTGTACAGTTCTTCTGTGTATTCTTGCCACCTTTTCTTCCTCTCTTCTGCTTCTGTTAGGTTCTCCTGTTTGTCCTTTGTTGTGCCTAACTTTGTATGAAAATTTCCCTTCTCCAGTTTTTTTTTTTAAGAGATCTATTGTCTTTCCCATTCTATTGTTTTCCTCTTATTTATTTGCATTGGTCACTTAAGAAGGCTTTCTTATCTCTCCTTGTTAGTCTCTGAAACTCTGCATTCAGTTTGGTATATCTTTCCCTTTCTCCATTGCCTTTCGTTTCTCTTCTTTTCTCAGCTATTTGTAAGGCCTCCTCAGACAACAACTTTGCCTTCTTAAATTTCTTTTTCTTGGGAATGATTTTGGGTCATCACCTTCTATACAATGTTATGAATCTCCATCCATAGTTCTTCAGGCACTCTGTCTACTAGATCTAGCCCCTTGAATCACTTTATCACCTCTACCTTATAATCTTAAGATTTTGATTTAGGTTGTTTCTGAATGGCCTTGTGTCCTTCCCTACTTTCTTCACTTTGAACTTGAATTTTGCAATAAGAAGCTGGTGATCTGAGCCACAGTCAATTCTAGATCTCTCTCTCTCTATTTTTTTTCCTATGACTGTATTGAGCTTTTCCATCTTTGGCTGCAAAGAATATAATCAATCTGATTTCTGTACAGACCATCTGGTAATGCCTGTGTAGAATCTTCTCTTGTGTTGTTGGAAGAGTGTGTCTGCTATGATCAGTGCATTCTCTTGGCAAAACTCTTTGCCTTGCTTTGCTTTTGCCTTTGCCTTGCTTCATTTTGTACTCCAAGGCTAAACTTGCCTGTTATTCCCAATATCTCTTGACTTCCTACTTTTGCATTCCACTCCTCTATGATGAAAAGGGCATATTTTCTGATGTTAGTTCTAGGAGTTCTTGTAGGTCTTCATGGAGTCATTCAACTTCAGCTTTTTCAGCATTAGAGGGTGAGGCATAGACCTGGTTTACTGTGATGTTGAATGGTTTGCCATGAAAACTATCTAAGATCATTCTGTCATTTTTGAGATTTCAACCAAGTACTGCATTTCAGACTTTCTTGTTGACTATGTGGGCTACTCCATTCCTTCTATGGAACTCTTTGCCACAGTAATAGATATAATGGTCATCTGAATTAAATTATCAGATTTCCGTCCATTTTAGTTCACTGATTGCTAAAATAGCAATATTAACTTTTGCCATTTCATGTTTGGCCACATCCAGTTTGCCTTGCTTCATGGACCTAACATTCCAGGATCCTATGCAATATTGTTCTTTACAGCATTTGACTTTACTTTCACCACCAGATACAACCAGAACTGGACGTCATTTCCACTTTGGCTCACCCTCTTCATTCTTTCTGTAGCTATATCTCTGCTCTACCCCAACATAATACTGGGCACCTACCAACCTGTGGGGTCGCTCTTTCAGTGTCATATCTTTTTGCCTTCCCATACTGTCCATGGGGTTCTTAAGGCAAGAATACTAAGTAGTTTGCCATTCCATTGTCAAGTGGAGACACTGATGTGTCTAGTCTGTATACATATTAATTTCCAAAGTGACTGTATGAACTTTGATAGTGACATATTTGTTAGCCCTAACTGGCAGGAAAATGCCCTTCAGCCACTCATCATAGCTTGATGACATGCCTAGTGCCCAGCCTTTCCTACTGCTGCTTCTTGTTGAGCATTTGAACCTTCACTGGCTGTTGGCTGTCAGTCAAGGACAGATTCTCATCTTATGTATCACTTAAGATTTGTGTTTCCATATTAATTTTCTGTTTTGATGATCTGTCCATTGGTGTTAGTGGGGTGTTAAAGACTCCTACTATTACTGTGTTACTGTCAGTTTCTCCTTTTCTGTCTGTTAGTGTTTTTCTTATGTATTGAGATGTTCCTATGTTGGGTGCATAGATATTAATAATTGTTATGTCTTCCTCTTGAATTGATCCCCTGATCATTATGTAGTGTCCTTTTTTTTTAAGGGAATGTTATTTTTAAAATTTAAATTTATTTATTTTAATTGGAGGCTAATTACTTTACAATATTGTATTGGTTCTGCCACACATCAACATGAATCCGCCACGGGCATACACGTGTTCCCCTTCCTGAAACCCCTCCCACCTCCCTCCCGATACCATCTCTCTGGATCATCCCAGTGCACCAGCCCCAAGGATCCTGTATTGAACCTGGACTGGTGATATGTTTCTTATATGATATTTAACATGTTTCCATGACATTCCCCCAAATCATCCCACCCTCTCCCTCTCCCACAGAGACCAAAAGACTGTTCTGTACATCTGTGTCTCTTTTGCTGTCTCGCATATAGGGCTATCATTACCATCTTTCTAGTTCCATATATATGCATTCATGTCAGTTCATTTCAGTTCAGTCACTCAGTTGTGTCCAACTCTTTGCAACCCCATGAATCGCAGCACGCCAGGCCTCCCTGTCCATCACCGTCTCCCGGAGTTCACTCAAACTGATGTCCATCGAGTCAGTGATGCCATCCAGCCATCTCATCCTCTGTCGTCCCCTTGTCTTCCTGACCCCAATCCCTCCCAGCATCAGAGTCTTTTCCAATGAGTCAACTCTTCGCATGAGGTGGCCAAAGTACTGGAGCTTCAGCTTTAGTTTCTTCCAAAGAACACCCAGGACTGATCTCCTTTAGAATGAAATGGTTGGATCTCCTTGCAGTCCAAGGGACTCTCAAGAGTATTCTGCAACACCACAGTTCAAAAGCATCAATTCTTCTGTGCTCAGCTTTCTTTACAGTCCAACTCTCACATCCATACATGACCACTGGAAAAACCATAACCTTGACTAGACAGACCTTTGTTGTCTCTGCTTTTGAATATGCTATCTAGGTTGGTCATAACTTTTCTTCCAAGGAATAAGCATCTTTTAATTTCATGGCTGCAATCACCATCTGCAGTGATTTTGAAGCCCCAAAAAATAAAGTCTGACACTGTTTCCCCATCTATTTCCCATGAAGTGATGGGACCAGATGCCATGTTCTTCATTAGTATACTGTATTGGTGTTTTTCTTTCTGGCTTACTTCACTCCTTATGATTGACTCCAGTTTCATCCACCTCATTACAACTGATTCAAATGTATTATTTTTAATGGCTGAGTAATACTCCATTGTGTTATGTGTACCACAGCTTTCTTATGCATTCATCTGCTGATGGACATCTAGGTTGCTTCCATGTCCTGGCTATTGTAAACAGTGCTGCGATGAACTTTGGGGTACACATGTCTCTTTCAATTCTGGTTTCCTCTGTGTATACGCCCAGAAGTGGGATTGCTGAGTCATAAGGTAGTTCTGTTTCCAGTTTTTTAAGGAGTCTCCACACTGTTCTCCATAGTGGCTGTACTAGTTTGCATTCCCACCAACAGTCCAAGAGGCTTCCCTTTTCTCCACACCCTCTCCAGCATTTATTGCTTGTAGACTTTCGGATAGCAGCCATCTGACTGGCGTGAAATGGAACCTAATTGTGGTTTTGATTTGCGTTTCTCTAATAATGAGTGATGTTGAGCATATTTTCATGTATTTGTTAGCCATCTGTATGTCTTCTTTGGAGAAATGTCTGTTTAGTTCTTTCGCCCATTTTTTGATTGGGTCATTTATTTTTCTGGAATTGAGCTTCAGGAGTTGCTTGTATATTTTTGAGATTAGTTGTTTGTCAGTTGCTTCATTTGCTATTATTTTCTCCCATTCTGAAGGCTGTCTTTTCATCTTGCTTAGAGTTTCCTTTGTTGTGCAGAAGCTTTTAAGTTTAATTAGGTCCCATTTGTTTATTTTTGCTTTTATTTCCAGTATTCTGGGAGGTAGGTCATAGAGGATCCTACTGTGATTTATGTAAGAAAGTGTTTTGCCTATGTTCTCCTCTAGGAGTTTTATAGTTTCTGGTCTTACATTTAGATCTTTAATCCATTTTGAATTTATTTTTGTTATGGTGTTAGAAAGTGTTCTGGTTTCATTCTTTTACAAGTGGTTGACCAGTTTTCCCAGCACTACTTGTTAAAGAGATTGTCTTTTCTCCATTGTATATTCTTGCCTCCTTTGTCAAAGATAAGGTGTCCGTAGGTGCATGGATTTATCTCTGGGCTTTCTATTTTGTTCCATTGATCTATGTTTCTCTTTTTGTGCCAGTACCATACTGTCTTGATGACTGTGGCTTTATAGTACAGCCTGAAGTCAGGCAGGCTGATTCTTCCAGTTCCATTCTTCTTTCTCAAGATTGCTTTGGCTATTCGAGTGTTTCTTTTTTTTTTTGTATTTCCATACAAACTGTGAAATTATTTGTTCTAGCTCTGTGAAAAATACCACTAGTAACTTAATAGGGATTGCATTGAATCTATAGACTGCTTTGGGTAGTATACTCGTTTTCACTGTATTGATTTCTTCCTATCCATGAACGTGGTATATTTCTCCATCTATTAGTGTCCTCTTTGATTTCTTTCACCAGTGTTTTATAATTTTCTATATATAGGTCTTTAGTTTCTTTAGGTAGATATATTCCTAAGTATTCTTTATCTCTTGTATTCTTCATTTTAAGGTTTATTTTGTCTGATATGAGGATTGCTACTCCAGCTTTCTTTTGCTTTCCATTTGCATGGAATATAGTTTTCCATCCTCTCACTTTCAGTTTGTATGTGTCTTTAGGTCTGAACTGGGTGTCTTGTAGACAGCATGTATATGGGTCTTGTTTTTGTATCCATTCATCAAATCTGTGTCTTTGGGTTGGGGCTTTTAACTCGTTTGCATTTAAAGTAATTATTGATATCTATATTCCTGTTGCCATTTTCTTAATTTTGGGGGGGTTCATTTTGTAAATCTTTTCTTGTATTTCTTGAATATATAAGTCCCTTTAACATCTGTTGTAAAACTGGTTTGGTGGTACTGAATTTTCTTAACTTTTGCTTGTCTGAAAACCTTTTGATTTCTCCATTAATTCTGAATGAGATCCATGCTCAGTAGAGTAATCTTGGTTGTAGATTTTTGCTTCCAGTGCTTTAATTATATCCTGCCATTCCCTTCCTGCAGAGTTTGTGCTGAAAGATCAGCTGTTAAACATACGGTATTTCCCTTGTATGTTACTTGTTACTTTGCTGCTTTTAGTATTTTTTTCTTTGTGTTTAATCTTTTTTAGTTTTATTAGCATATGTCTTGGTGTGTTTCTCCTTGGGTTTATCCTGCATAGGCTCTTTGAGCCTCTTGGACTTGGTTGACTATTTCCTTTTCCATGTTGGGGAAATTTTCAACTATAATCTCTTCAAAAATTTTCACATGCCCTTTCTTTTCCTGTTCTTCTTCTGGGACCTGTATAATTCTAATGTTGGTGGTGTTTGATATTGCCGAGTTCTCTGAGACTATCCTCAGTTATTTTCATTCTGTTTAATATATTCTCCTCTTCAGAAGTTATTTTCACCATTTTATCTTCCAGCTTAATGATTCGTTCTTCTCTTTCAGCTGTTCTGCTATTCATTCCTTCTAGAATATTTTTACTTTCAGTAATAGTGTTTGTCTTTTTTTTTATTCTTTAATTCTTCTAGGTTTTTGTTAATCGATTCTTACATTTTCTGCATTCTGTTTTCAAGGTTTTTGATCATCTCTACTATCATTATTCTAAATACTTTTTCATGTAGTTTGCCTATTTCCTCTTCACTTATTTGGGACTATTGTGTTTCTAGTTTGTTCCTTCA
>NW_017189558.1:0-68477 GCF_001704415.2 Capra hircus | reverse complement strand
CATTTTCATTAGTTTCTAATGCATATTTTGATTTCTTTTTGATTTCTTCTGTGATTTGTTGTTATTCAGAAGTGTGTTGTTGAACCTCCATATGTTGGAATTTTAATAGTTTTTCTCCTGTAATTTGAGATCTAATATTAATGCATTATGGTCAGAAAAAGATGCTTGGAATGATTTCGATTTTTTTGAATTTATCAAGTTTAGATTTATGGCCCAGGATGTGATCTATCCTGGAGAAGGTTCCATGAGCACTTGAAAAAAAAGTGAAATTCATTGTTTTGGGGTGAAATGTCCTATAGATATCAATTAGGTCTAACTGATCTAATGTATCATTTAAAGTTTGCGTTTCTTTGTTAATTTTCTGTTTAGTTGATCTGTCCATAGGTGTGAGTGGGGTATTAAAGTCTCCCACTATTATTGTGTTATTGTTGATTTCCCCTTTCATACTTGTTAGCATTTGTCTTACATATTGCGGGGCTCCTATATTGGGGGCATATATTTTTATAATTGTTATATCTTCTTCTTGGATTGTTCCTTTGATCATTATGTAGTGGCCTTCTTTGTCTCTTTTCACAGCCTTTGTTTTAAAGTCTATTTTATCGGATATGAGTATTGCCACTCCTGCTTTCTTTTGGTCTCTATTTGCGTGGTATATCTTTTTCCAGCCCTTCACTTTCAGTCTGTATGTGTCGCTTGTTTTGAGGTGGGTCTCTTGTAAGCAGCATATAGAGGGGTCTTGTTTTTGTATCCATTCGGCCAGTCTCTGTCTTTTGGTTGGGGGGCGTTCAACCCATTTACGTTTAAGGTAATTATTGATAAGTGTGATCCCGTTACCATTTACTTTATTGTTTTGGGTTCGAGTTTATACACCCTTTTCGTGTTTCCTGTCTAGAGAATATCCTTTAGAATTTGTTGGAGAGCTGGTTTGGTGGTGGTGAATTCTCTCAGCTTTTGCTTGTCTGTAAAGCTTTTGATTTCTCCTTCGTATTTGAATGAGATCCTTGCTGGGTACAGTATTCTGGGCTGTAGGTTATTGTCTTTCATCACTTTAAAGTATGTCTTTGCCATTCCCTCCTGGCCTGAAGAGTTTCTATTGAAAGATCAGCTGTTATCCTAATAGGAATCCCCTTGTGTGTTATTTGTTGTTTTTCCCTTGCTGCTTTTTAATATTTGTTCTTTGTGTTTGATTCTTTGTTAATTTGATTAATATGTGTCTTGGGGTGTTTCGCCTTGGGTTTATCCTATTTGGAACTCTCTGTGTTTCTTGGACTTGGGTGATTATTTCCTTCCCCATTTTAGGGAAGTTTTCAACTATTATCTCCTCAAGGATTTTCTCATGATCTTTCTTTCTGTCTTCTTCTTCTGGGACTCCTATAATTCGAATGTTGGAGCGTTTCATATTGTCCTGGAGGTCTCTGAGATTGTCCTCATTTCTTTTAATTCGTTGTTCTTGTTTTCCTCTCTGGATTCATTTATTTCTACCATTCTATCTTCTATTTCACTAATCCTATCTTCTGCCTCTGTTATTCTACTATTTGTTGCCTCCAGAGTGTTTCTGATCTCATTTTATTGCATTATTCATTATATTTTGACTCTTTTTTATTTCTTCTAGGTCCTTGTTAAACCTTTCTTGCATCTTCTCAATCCTTGTCTCTAGCCTATTTATCTGTGATTCCATTTTGATTTCAAGATTTTGGATCATTTTCACTATCAATATTCGGAATTCCTTCTCTGGTAGATTCCCTACTTCTTCCACTTTTGTTTGGTTTGGTGGGCAACTCTCCTGTTCCTTTACCTGCTGAGTATTCCTCTGTCTCTTCATCTTGGTTATATTGCTGCGTTTGGGGTGCCTTTTTATATTCTGGGAATTTGTGGAGTTCTCTTTATTATGGAGCTTCCTCACTTTGGGTGGGGTTCTATCAGTGGCTTGTCAAGGTTTCCTGGTTAGGGAGGCTTGTGGTTGGGGTTTTGTGGGGGGGGCTGGGGTTCTTCTCTCTGGAGTGCAATGGAGTGACCCGTAATGGGTTACGAGACATCAAAGGTTTTGGGATAATTTTGAGCTGCCTGTATATTGAAGCTCAGGGGAGTGTTCCTGTGTTGCTGGAGAATTTGCGTGGTATGTCTTGTTTTGGAATTTGTTGGCCCTTAGGTGGAACTTGGTTTCGGTTGTAGGTATGAAGGCATTAGATGGGCTCCTGTTGCTTAATGTTCCCTGAATTCAAGAGTTCTCTAATGTTTTCAGGCTTTGGATTTAAGCCACCTGCTTCTGGTTTTCAGTTTTATTTTTACAGTAGCCTCTAGACTTCTCCATCTATACAGCACTGATGATAAAACATCTAGGTTAAAGATGAAAAGTTTCTCCACATTGAGGGACACTCAGAGGGTTCACTGAGTTATAAGGAGAAGAGAAGATGGAGGGGGTAGTTAGAGGTAACTGGAATGAGATGCGGTGAGATCGAAAGAGAAGAGAGCAAGCTAGCCAGTAGTCACTTCCTTATGTGTGCTCTATAGTCTGGACCGCTCAGAGGTATTTACAGAGTTATATGGGGAAGAGGAGAGGGAGGAAGTAGACAGAGGTGACCAGGAGGATCAGAGAGAGGAATGAGTAGGAGAGAGACAAATCCTGCCAGTAACCTGTTCCTTAGGTGTTCTCCACTGTCTGGAACACACAGAGATTCACAGAGTTGGATAGAGGAGAGATGGGGGAGAAAAGAGACAGAGGCCGCCTGGTGGAGAAAAAGGAGAGTCCAGAGGAGGAGAGAGTGGTCAAGCCAGTAATCTCGCTCTCAGGTAGACTGGGATAGTGAAGTTTGGGTTTTTTAAATGTACAAAATTGACCACAAAAACCTAAGAGCAAAGATTAAAAATCTAGAGTAGAGGTTGGATTTTCAAAGATACAATATTAGAGAGAAGCAGAAGGAAAAAGGAAGAAAGAAAGAAAAAAAAAAAGAAAAGAAAAAGAATTTTTAAAAAACAAATAAACAAACAAACAATCAAAAAAAAAAAAAACCATCAACAACCATCCAAAGACTGTATATGGTGTTTGCCTTAAAAAAAAAAAAAAAAAAAAGTCTTTTTAAAACAAACAAACAAAAAAAATATAGTAATAATAGGTTATAGAAATAAAAATTAGAGGGAAATAGAAGACTTAACAATTAAAAAAAAAGTTAGAAAAAAAGCAAAAAAAAAAAAAGGAATGATTTAAAAAATATCTGGCCCTTTCTGGTGTAATGGGCCGTGTGGGATCACTTCCAAGGTGGTTCCCTCTGTTTAACTTCTTCTGTTTGCTGGCTTTTTAGGCTCACTAGTTTAGTTGCGCTGTGAGGAGGGGGGCTGCTGCTAACAAATAGCACTGTCGTGTGCACGCAGTATCTCTGCCCGGCTTGACCTGTCCTTTCTCGCGGCGCACAAACCGCTCCAGCTCTAGGATGCTCAGCCGGGAACCGTCTGGGGCCGGCCCTAGGCTGCGTGCACTTCCCCGGTCCAAGCCGCTCAGGTTCGGCGCTCAGGCAGCCCTCAGAGGCACAGATTCGGCTGGAACTGCGCTTTGTGCCCTTCCCAGGTCCGAGTAGCTCAGGAGTTTGGCGAGCGCGATCGCCGCGGCTTGTCACCTTTTCTGCCGCTGTTGCTCAGCTTTCTGGGGACCGCTGGCGCACCCCGTGCGGTAGATTGTGACTATCCAGCACCCCCCAGAAGTCTTAGCAAAGGAGCTTGCTTGCATTTAGGTCCCGAGTCTGCAATTGCCCCTTTCCAGTCCTTACGACTCTGGCTGCCTGTCCCCGGCGGGGGATGGTCTGCAGCCGGCTTTTCCCGTTCCGTCCTTTGTTCTGTGCTCGGTCCTGGCGGTGTCTTATGTTTGAGCTTTTCGCGTGGTAGCTATCCCACAGTCTGGTTTGCTAGCCCACGTTAGATCGTTCTGGTTGCGCGTGGGGCGTTCCTGCCCGATTCTTACAAAGCTCTGCAGCCCGCGCCTCCCGCGCGTCCCTGCCCTGCCCCCACTTCCCAGTGGCGGATGCAGGCGTCTGTGCTGCTTTTCCGCTGGGGGAGTTACTGTTGGGCTTGTAATCTGTTGGTTTTAATTATTTATCTATTTTTCCTTCCTGTTATGTTGCCCTCTGTGTTTCCAAGGCTCGCCACAGACTCGGCAGGGAGAGTGTTTCCTGGTGTTTGGAAACCTCTCTTCTTAAAATTCCCTTCCCGGGACGGGCTTCCCTTCCCGGGACGGAGCTCCCTCCCCACCTCCTTTGTCTCCTTTTCGTCTTTTATATTTTTTCCTACCTGTTTTTGAAGACAATGATCTGCTTTTCTGGATGCCTAATGTCCTCTGCCAGCCTACAGAAGTTGTTTTGTGAAGTTTGCTCGGCGTTGAAATGTTCTTTTGAGGAATTTGTGAGGGAGAAAGTGGTCTTGCCGTCCTATTCCTCCGCCATCTTTCCCTCCTCCCTATTAGTTGTTTTTCTTTATGAAACATGTAAATAATTGTTAAGCTGAGTTTTAGGAAAAAAAAAACTTAGCTATTGGTGCCTCTTAATTGAACTACTGTTTAGAAGTTTTTCAGTTCAGTTCAGTCGCACAGTCATGTCCGACTCTTTGCAACCCCATGAACTGCAGCACACCAGGCCTCCCTGTCCATCACCAACTCCCAGAGTTCACTGAAACTCACGGCCATAGAGTTGGTGATGCCATCCAACCATCTCATCCGCTGTCATCCCCTTCTCCTCCTGCCCTCAATCTTTCCCAGCATCAGGGTCTTTTCAAATGAGTCAGCTCTTCACATCAGGTGGCCAAAGTATTGGAATTTCAGCTTCAAAATCAGTCCTTCAGTGAACACTCAGGACTGATCTTCTTGCAGTCCAAGGGACTCTCAAGAGTCTTCTCCAACACCACAGTTCAATAGCCATCAATTCTTTGGCTCTCAGCTTTCTTTATAGTCCAACTCTCGCATCCATACATGACCACTGGAAAAACCATAGCCTTTACTAGATGGACCTTTGTTGACAAAGTCATGTCTCTGCTTTTTAATATGCTGTCTAGGTTGGTCATAACTTTTCTTCCAAGGAGTAAGCGTCTTTTAATTTCATGGCTGCAGTCACCATCTGCAGTGATTTTGGAGCCCCCAAATAGCCACTGTTTCCACTATTTCCCCATCTATTTCCCATGAAGTGATGGAACCAGATGCCATGATCTTCGTTTTCTGAATGTTGAGCTTTAAGCCAACTTTTTCACTCTCCTCTTTCATGTTCATCAAGAGGCCCTTTAGTTCTTCTTCCACTTTCTGCCATAAGGGTGGTGTCATCTGCATATCTGAGGTTATTGATATTTCTCTCCTGGCAATCTTGATTGCAGCTTGTCCTGTCATCCAACCTGGCATTTCTCATGATGTACTTCTGCATATAAGTTAAATAAGGAGTGTGTCAATATACTGCCTTGACTGTACTCCTTTTCCTATTTTGGAACCAATCTGTTGTTCCATGTCCAGTTCTAACTGTTGCTTCCTGACCTGCATACAGGTTTCTCAAGAGGCAGGTCAGGTGGTCTGGTATTCCCATCTCTTTCAGAATTTTCTGTTTTTTTTTTTTTTAAATTTAATTTTTACTTTATTTTACTTTACAATACTGTATTGGTTTTGCCATACATTGACATGAATCCACCACGCGCGGGTTTATACCAAGCTCCCAATCCTGAATCCCCTCCCAACTCCCACCCCATAATCATCTCTCTTGGATCATCCCCATTGCACCAGCCCCAAGCATCCTGTATCCTGTATCGAACATAGACTGGCACTTTGTTTCTTACATGATAGTATACATGTTTCAATGCCATTCTCCCAAATCATTACCACCCTCTTCCTCCACAGTCTTTATTGTGATCCACACAGTCAAAGGCTTTGGCATAGTCAGAGTTAGGTTCAAATTTACTGGGGGTAAATGTTAAGAACCTAATCAGATTAATTGATTTATGTTTAATTTTTAGTATTGATTTGGTATTTAAACTGCAGATCTTTGACTCCAAGTAGTCTTTGTCTTATTTTTTTCAAAATGTAAGTTTCCAGTTTGAAGCACCCCATTAATGTGCATTTGCATACTGTGCCTTTTGCTTTTGTAGGTTGTATTCGTCAGGTCTTAAAGGAGAAAATCACAATCTTAGTTACTCATCAGTTGCAGTACCTAGAAGATGCAAGTCAGATTCTGATACTGAAAGAAGTAAGTAGTTTCTAGAAGTCTGGGGAATTGCTTTCCTCTCAGGTGTGTTGAAGAACAGACCTCTCCGCCAGGTCATTCTCCTTGGATTCATGGTAAACACCCCCTTCTCAGAGCAGGTGGTGGTCATGCCTTGGAGGATGAAACCAAAGCCCTGTAACCCCCAAGGCTCCTGTCCATGGGAATCTCCAGGCAACAATACTGGAGCGGGTGGCCATGGCCTCCTTCAGGGGATCTTCCTGACTCAGGGATCAAACCTGAGTCTCTTGCTATCGAATCTTGTCTCATTGGGCAGTCAGGTTCTTTTACCACTGGCACCACCTGGGAAGTCCAAAAATGGCACTACTACACTGTAAGCCACATAAACCCTAAAGTATATAAAAAGTGCAACAGTATTACTAAATCATCACTGTTCTGATGAAATCTGTTAAGGATAATGATTCAATTTTGTTTAGAAGTTTTTATTTTCCTCTTTCACAACTTAAGTCAAAATGTATCACTTAGAAATTAGAGATACTAACATCTGATTGTATCTAAGTGATTGTTATACATAGTTTGCCTAAAGAGCATCTTCCATCAACACAAGAAGCGAGGTTGGGTAGCTGAGCACCCGGGTCAGAGATGCCCTCTCTGCTGATGTCTCCAGTTGCTGGTCTCCCTGCCCAGGTCTCTATGTGCCTGATACGTGTGGGAGCCTGTGCAGCAGGAAGACAAGGCCCTGCCCTCACAGGGCTCCTGTTCTTATGGGAGGATGTGACACAGAGAGGTGGGCTGACATCCTGGCTGCCTCCCTGAGGAGCTGCTGCCTCACGGGGTCTGAGTGACATGAAGGTGGGGGCCACCTGGTGGAGGGGTCTGAGGCAGGGGGTCCTAAGGAAGGAGCTGACCTGGCAGGTTGGAGGAACGTCAGGAAGACCAGCGTGTCTGAGGAGAGTGAGCAGGGGATGGGAGGGAGCTGGTCTCCAAGCTGTGGACAATGGCGGTTGTAGGATGGAAGCCATCGGATGGTCTAGAGCAGAGGAGGGATGTGGTCTGATGTGGATTTGAAAGATTCCTCTGATGGTCACTGGAGGGGTGACAGAAGAAGTAATTAGGAATCTTAGTAAAGCTGAGGAGACAGAAGTGTGGGCTCAGGCTAGAGTACCAGTTTCTAGAGCTGCCGCAACCAAGTACCACAAACCGGGTGACATCAAAACAGCAGGAGTTTATCGTCTCCCTGTTCTGGAGGCTACAAGTCCCAAACCCAGGTGCTGGCAGGGCCGTGCTCTCCAGGGGAGAATCCTTTCCTCCAGCCTATTTCACCGGCCTTCCTTGGTGTTCCTTGGCTTCCAGCTGCACCACTGTGGTCTCTGTCTCTGATGTCACAGGGTTATTGTCCCCGTGTTTGTCTGAGTCTCATAAGAACCTCAGCTATATTGGATGTAGGGTCACCCTCCTCCAGAGTGACCTAATCTTAACTTAATTACATCTGCAAAGACCCTGCTTCCAAATAAGGTCATGTTCACAGGTGTCATGTTTGAACTTATCTATTTGAGGAGGGGGCATCATCCAACCCCTAGCATGGTTGAGGGGTGGGGTGGAGAGTAGTGAGAAGTGTTCAGACTTAGAGGTCATTTGATGCTTCACTCTTTGGCTTGTTTGCCTCTGTGTCTCAGCACCTTTGTCATTAACCCTGACTGTTCCACAAGCCCTTGGTCAAATTCCTCACTTAAGAAATGAATTTCTGCTCTAAGAAACATTATTAGAATGCAGACCCTCTGCCTCTCTGGAAGCAGTTCCATGTGTTGACTCCTACCTGATCCTCTAGGAATGGGAAGGGGGTGGTGGTTAAGGTTTTTTGAGCTTGAGGGCTGTTGATTTCATGTGCAGAAAGTGCAATTCTAGTGTGCAGATCCCAGTGTTGACAGCGTTATGAGCACAGGATCAGTGGGCAGGAGAATAACCTATTTATTCCATCCCTAGATGTTTTAGGGTCCCCTTATTGCTTCCTTTGAGGAAACTATCCCCAATTTTACTACTAACAAAACAACTATTTGTCCACCAGTGAATACCCCTGCATGAGTTGGGGTCCATCCTTACTGTTTGTCTGGTCCGTCTCTCACAGCAGAGGGAGGATGGCTGCCCGCTTGTCCCTTGGAATTGTCAGTGCTTGGCTGCTGAGTGAAATTGCTGTCTTTGTACTATGAGTCATTTCATTGTGTATATTACAGATATCAAATCGTGAGCACTAATTTCCTTAAAGAGGTGTATGCATTTTGCCTCCCAAGTGGAACAAGACACGCTATATCCTACATATGTTTCTAGTTCTGCAGTATCAGATGGTACCCAGATGCCTCACTGCGTTTCTCCCATTGGCTCACCTCAGGGGATAGGGTGAGAAGGGTCCCAAATAGGGTCCTGAGTCATCTTCTCTCTGACCAGTGTTAACCAGAGCTGCTTGCATTTGATGAGTTTTGCATCCTGGGATTTTTTTCCTAATGTTTTGTTTGCCACTGAGTGATTCAGGTGTGTCTTGCTTAGGGATCAGAAAATAGCGAAACATCTGCACATTATTTTATATGACTTTGTAAGGGAGGGAAACTGTGCAAGGATCTGTCACATGTGTTCGAAGATTGATTGGCAGTAGCTTAAGCTCTAATTGATGATGAGATTGGCTGTAGCTTAAGCAGTTGCCTGTTTGGGGGAAGGCTGGTTGGCTGCTTGTGGTTGGTTGGTCTTAATTTTTTTTTCTTGGATCTGAGTGCACTGATTCTGGCTTAGGTTTTGGTTTGTGGACACAGACTGCCAAGGCTTTAGAGCCACCCCAGCTCCATTGCCTCCTTGTTTAATTACTTTAAAAGGTGGAATATTGAATTTTCAGTTGGGAACTTGCTGAGTGTCTGGGGACAGTTGTAGAGACCAAGGAGAGGCCTCTGTCTGGGGCTGGTTCCTATTATCCCAGCCGGGCACAGTGACAGTGACAGTGGTCAGTGGAAATTTCATGAGTGACTCTTACCTGTATGCAGATGTGCTGGTCCCCACCTCTGGGTTAAATTTCAATTTCTTTCCTGGAATATCCTCCCCAATTGACTTTTTTTAAAAGAAATTCTGCTTGTTACATGATGTGCTATATGTGCTTAGTCACTCAGTCATGTCTGACTATTTGTGACCCCATGGATCCTCTGTCCATGGGATTTCCCAGGCAAGACCACTGGAATGGGTTGCTGTGCCCTCTTCCAGGGGATCTTCCCAACCCAGGGATCGAACCCAAGTCTCCCGCATTGCAGGCAGATTCTCTACTGTCTGAGCCACCAGGGAGGCTTCTCTCAATTCCCATGTTGTCTGTAGAGATTGTACTGATCCTCCCACCAGCCTCTGTGCTTTTTGCTTCCCTAAGTGCCCAGGGTACTTATGCCAATGGCCTGCATTTTAAACACACAAGCACATGTTTCTTTCATATCCCCCAGCACCTAACACAGGGTTTGGCAGAGAACACAATGCTCAGTTCTATACTGAGTTGACTGGACTAGATTTTTCAACAAGAGTTCTAGACTCAGGGATCTTTTTTTTTTACTAAAACCATAATTTAAGGCCACATAATTTTTCTTGATTAGTATTTAGGTTGTTTTAATATTATCAAATGTAAATTAATTCCTTTCAATTTTTTTATTTTAGGGCAAAACAGTGAAAAGGGGAACTTACTCTGAGTTCCTGAAATCTAGGGTAGATATTCTTTCCCTTTTCGACAAGGGGAATAAGCAATCTGAACCATCTCCGGTTCCAGGAACTCCCACTCTGATCTCCAAGTCTTTGGATCAGTCTCTACAGTCTCATAGACCCTCGTTGAAAGATGCGGCTCCAGAAGACCAAGATGTAAGTTTCTATCCATCAGTGTGCCCTGGTCTTTCTGCTCTTGGTGGCCTCATGGACCTTCAGTCTGCTTCTCTAATGATATGATATCTTCATTTTTCCCAAAGTAGACCCCAAAGTTCCCAAAGTCTTATTCCATGGGATTCATGGAAGAGCATGAAGGGAACAAGCCTGTTAGTGGTTCTCCTTTGGGTGTAGTTGGAAAATCCTATGGAGGTCAGCAGTGGGTGCACTGCTGTGTGCTGTGCATTTCTGGGTACATGTGGCTCACACTGATTGAGAACTCTTCAGTTTACCATGGTTATGTCCTACTTGCTGTCATGGCTCCCAACTTCCCTTATGCATCCAGAAGCTTAACGTGAAGACTGCCTTAGACTGAGTCCTGCTGTTGCCACAGTAAATCATCTTATCCTGCATGTTGGAATGTTCTAGCACTGCATATGACTAATGGTAGTATTTTGCCTCGGTGTCAGATAGTTTGTGATAGGTCAGAGGTAACTTGTGCAAAGGACCTGACACATGGTAGACACTTCGGTGTTAGTTCCCGTCCTCCTTTCTTACCCTTGAAGATGGAGAACCACATCTTATCGACCTTGGATCCCAGTGGCCAGGATAGAGCAGGACATTTTAGACTCCCGTGACTCTATAATGCATTCTAAGTCCTCCAGACAGAAATGCAGAAATGTGCTAGTTCTCCCTTAAAATACACAGATATTCTTTCATATACAAACCCTCAATAAACACACCCAAGAGCCTGGATGACTCTGATAATTACTCGGATTAGCTGTTCACTTTCTAGACTCAAGAATCACTCTGAAATTTCAGAACCAAATAGACTCAGATCATACATTTGCAATGTGCTATCCAAACTGATTACTCCAGCCCTCTCTGTGATCTCAGTTCACTGTATTTGGCTAGTATTTTGAGCCTGTGTTTTCTGTTTCTATCATTGAGTGACACAAGTCATCTAGAGGGATATATTAGCTCCATATCATTTTGTGTGTTATTTTAGAGCAAACTTCTGCATTTATACGTTAATTGATTTTGTCGTGTGTGTGCTGAGAGTCATGATCTGTTTTAAGCTACCCAACAGTGAATAACCTCGTGCAAATGTTCTTTTATTTCTAATAGAGTCCTAGGAGTGGGATGGCTGTGTCCAGGAGTAAACACATATGTGGTTTGCCCAGATATTCCCACACCCTTTTCCATAGGAGATGGACCATCCTGCGCTCCTGCCAGTGCATGTGATGTGTCTGTTTCCCCACAGTTTTGCAGTGGAGGGCAGTGTTGAACTCTTGAAATTTGGGGTTCATTATATAAAATTTCATCTCTCACTGCCATGTTTCCCTTCCAGACTGAGAACATACAGGTTACACTACCTCTAGAGGACCAATTGGAAGGAAACGTGGAGTTTAAGACCTATGCAAGTTACTTCACAGCTGGTGCTCCCTGGCCTGTCATCATCTTCCTTATTCTGGTAAACATCGCAGCTCAGGTATGTAAAGGTTGATATTTACATACTATTTATACTGTATTTTATGATTATTTTTGTGTATTAAGAGATTTATCTCAATGAATTAGCTCATGAGGTTGTGGGATCTAGCTTGGTGAATGTGAAATCAGAAAGGCAGGCCTGCAGGCTGGAACCTCAGTCAGGAGCTGACCCTGCTGTCTTGAGGCAGAATTTCTTCCTCCTCCAGGAAGCCTCAGGTTTTGCTCTTGGGGCCTTTGCCTGAGTGGATGAGGCCACCACAGTGTTGAGGATGATCTCCTCTACTTAACTTCTGATGATGGATGTGAACCACATCCACAAACTACCTTCACAGCAACATCTAGACGAGTGTTTGGTTGAATCACTGGAGACTGGCCCAGCCAAGCTGACACCGGAACTGACCATCACTGTACCTGTCAAGCTTTTTGCTTTGAAAAATCCCAACATTTGTACTGTTATTACTGCCTTTTGCAGTCCACTTGGATTTGCATTGACATACATTATATTTGGGGAGCAAAGCCTTCTAGGGAAAAGGGGATTTCTTTGAAAGATATTAACTTGTAAGTTGCTCTCCTCTGACCTGTGGTCATCTGGGGAGGGGGCTTGGTGAAGACTTGAGCCAGAAGGACCGTCTCCGTGTTCTGCAGCTTTTCCATCCCCCATCCTGGTGAGCGGGGTGTGAGGCTCAGTGATGGCTGTGTCTGAGTGACAGTTGTTTCCTGCTCCAGGTTGCCTACGTCCTGCAGGATTGGTGGCTTTTAAACTGGTGAGTGATTCCTGGTCTGACTGAAAGTGCTGAAAGTCTACATGAAGCCTCACTTTCCCACAGAGTCAGGGGGACTGACCCTCACATAGTTTCCCTGAAGAAAGATGAAAGTTCCTGAGGGTGGTGTGTGATCCCCCGTGATCTCTCCCATGTCCCTCCTTTTAGCAGCTTCACAGGAAGTTTTTTTTTTCTTTTTTTGAACCTTTAATTTTGTATTGGAATATAGCTGATCAGCAATGTTGTGATAGTTTCAGATGAACTTCAAAGGGACTCACCCATACATATGCATGTATCCTTTCTCCCCCAAACCCCACTCACATCCAGGCTGCCACATAACACTGGGCAGAGTTCCATGTGCTATACAATAAGCCCTTGTTGGTTACTTGTTTTAAATCCAGCAGTGTGTGCATGAGCATCCAAACTCTTTAACTATCCTCCTCGGCAACCATAAGTTCCTTTTCTAAGTCTGTCTTCACAGACAGTTTTGAAAACTGAAAGTCGTGATTCAGATTTTTAAAAGGAAGACACACAGAGGGCCTTGTGAGCTGGGAAACGCTTTGCAGCATAAAATACATTTCTTGAATTGAGGTAAATTTTTTGATATTTGTATAAATTCTATGTATAATCTATAGTGTAATATTTTTTCTTCCCTGTTCCATAGGGCGAATGTACAAAGTGGCCTGTATTTAGGGACATATGTAGAAGAAGCTGCAGATGTAATGTTTGTGCTGAACTGGTTCTTAGGAGTTTATTCAGGTAAAGTTGTGTCATCTGCTCCATTATAGCAGAGTCTAAGGTGTTTATAATGAGTCTGTGTGATAAACTAGGGCTTCCAAAGTAATTCAGCAATGTCTTAACTGATTGTCTTAGTCTCATTTACTCTGTGGATTAATTAGAGTAATTATTTTAAAGATCTACTTGAAGAAAAGAGGTTGAATAAAGACTCTTAATTTGCTCTGTACTGGATTTTGGTAGTTAAACCAGGATTGTACATTCAGAAAATCAGCCCCTGGCAAATACATGGCTATTGTCTATTAAATAGATTGCTTTAGCTAAATCTTTTATCTCTATATTGATGGGTAAGGGGATTAGAAATGAATCCCCACCCTGTGGTTCAGGTTGTTCCAATTCAGTCTAAATAACCCCTGGCTTTTATTGATCTTCGGTGAAATCCTCTGGCAGCATGGGCCCCAGATAAAAGCATTATTCCCTCCCAGGTATGCAAACCTCCCCTTTACCACACTGGTCATCTCTTGGGCTTCACTAATTACTAGAGAAGCTAAGCAGGGGAAATCCAGGGCCTGGGATTAGATTCCCCCTCTTTCTTACCTTGAGATCACAGTGTTGTCTTCTCCCCAACTGTGTGATTAATTTTACATTTTGTGTGTCAGACTAATATTAGTGTGACTGTCTCTATTCACAAGAATGTTTAGAATATATATCGCTTTATGTTCTACTTAAAGGGTATCTTCACCTAAAATTTTAAATATCTTCTTTATCTATTTATTTGTTGATGGACATTTAGGTTGCTTTCATGCCGTGGCTTTTGTAAATATTGCTTCTATGAATATTGGGGTACATGTGTCTTTTTGAATTATGGTTTTCTCAGGGTATAGGCCCAGTTGTGAGATTGCTGGGTCATAGAGTAGTTGTATTTTTAGTTTGCTAAGGAACCTCCATACTGTTCCCCATAGTGGCTGTATCAATTTACATTCCTACCAACAGTGCAAGGGGGTTGCCTTTTCTCCACATTCTCTAGCATTTATTGTTTGTGTATTTTTTGATGATGGCCATTCTGACTGGTGTGAGGTAATACCTTATTGTAGGTTTGATCTACATTTCTCTAATAGTGATATTGACCATCTTTTCACGTGCCTCTTGGCCATCTGTATGTCTTCTTTGAAGAAATGTCTATTTAGGTCTTCTGCCCATTTTTAATTTATTTTTTTTCCTGCTATTGAGCTGCATGAGCTGCTTGTATATTGTGGAGATTAATCCCTGTCAGTTGCTTAGTCTGCAGTTATTTTCTCCCATTCTCAGGACTGTCTTTTCATTTCATTTATGGTACATATATACACTGGAATATTACTCATCCATAGAGAGTAATGAAATTGGGTCATTTGTAGAGACGTGGATGGACCTAGAGTCTACCATGCAGAGTAAAGTAAGTCAAAAGAGAAAAACAAACAAAATGCTTATATTAATGCATATATATGGAATCTAGAAAAACGGTACATACACACCTATTTACAGGGCAGGAATGGAGTTGTAGATGTAGAGAACAGATGTGTGGACACAACGAGGGGTGGGGAGGTGGGGAAGATGAACTGGGAGATTAGGATTGACATACATACAGTACCATGTGTAAAACAGATAGCTAGTGGGAAGCTGCTGTATAGCAGAGGGAGCTTAGCTCAGTGCTCTGTGATGACCTAGAGGGGAGGGATGGGGGGACGGGAGGTCTAAGAGGGAGGGGATACATGTATACATATAGCTGGTTAACTTCATTGTACAGCAGAAACTAACACAACAGTGTAAAGCAACTGTACCCTAATAAAATTAAAAAATAAATAAAAACTTAAATATCCTCACAGAAAACACTTTTCAAAGTTTGCTTGTACAAAGAAAAGAGTGTGTTATGTAAAAATCCACTCATTGAAATCTGGCATTTATTTTGTTGATTACTTGTCAAGAAAATTGAATCCACCCTCAGTTTACCTTCTGAATTGGTGGACAATGAGAGCTTAGAGAAGAAGGAAGGGATTCTGTTGCACATCCATATAGGATGGTGGGCTAAGGCAAAGCCCTGTTAATGGAATTCAGGAATTTAGCAGCTTTCAAAATTTAAATAATACTGGTCAGCTGAATGGAAAAAGTGCTTGATGGAATATTCATTGCAGAAGTTACCCCAACTCTATTTAGCATTGTGAGTTGAAGAGATGTTTAGAAGGCTCTTTTAATTTTTATATGCGTAGTAGTGTTCATTTATGTTATTGATAAAACATAAATTTACATGATTATATTTGTTTACAAATGCTTTGGGGTTCTATCAAACACTTAGTGAGAGATTAATTGTTTGTTTAGATTAATTATCTCTGCCAGAATATAATTTGTAGTTTCTTACAATTCAGTCATTTAAGAGATTGTCCACTTGCAACTTAACATGGTCTTTTTATACTCTTTAAAGTTACTTGGGCCTAGAGTAGCTACTTTATTTTTAATATTTTAAATTTTTATTAGTCTTTATTTCAGTATACTCACCAATGTTGTGTTAGTTTCTGTGGTACAGAAAAGTGAACCAATGATACAATATCCTCTCTCTGGATTTCCTTCCCATTTAGGTCACCACAGAGCATTTAGTAGAGTTACCTGTGCTATACAGTAGGTTCTTAAGAAGCTACTTTACATGGAAGTAAATTTCCTTGTAAATTATAGGGAAATGATAAATCCTTTCTCCTATTTCCTGTGAATTCACATGCTGGTACCAAAGCATACCTCACTTTTAGATTGTGGGACATGTTGTAAATAGTGAAATTTGAAATGTGGAGAGATCAACTACTTTTTGCAATTATCAATCTGGTGAGTTTTTATTACAACTTGTAATTGAATTAGGAAAGTTTAGAATGAAACTGTAGGTAACAGATGATATTTTTACCCCTGTGTTATTTCTATTTAGTGAGAGTGAAACATTGATTTTTATATTCTTCTTTATAAATGTATTTTGTGAAAGCATTAAACTCTTACAGAATTTACTATATATATTTGCATATATAAAATTTTATTTATTCTATGTGTATGTAAATTTCTGTGTAAATTTTACCTATAGAATTAAATGTATCATATCTTTATAAACTGCCTACCATGCTTCAGCACTGTTGAGGATTAGACAGAGATCTTGTGCTGATTGATGTTTCTTTATTTCAGGGTTAACTGTATCTACCATCCTTTTTGGCATCACAAGGTCTCTGCTGTTATTCTATGTCCTTGCTAATGCTTCACAAACTTTGCACAACAAAATGTTGGAGAGCATTTTGAGAGCTCCGGTATTATTCTTCAATAGAAATTCAATAGGTAAGTCAGACATGAAGCTTCTCAATGAATATGTCCTATTAACACATTTAGTGCCTGATTACAGTTTCATATTTGAAAATGGAAGATATGCTTAGGAGAAAATCACTGTCCATGTTTTTTCATTTTCTACAAAAAGCTTCATTGATAACTTTTCTTGGTAGGGAAAAAATCTGGATATAGGAGCATATAAACTTTTATTCCAATTTATGCATGTCTGTAAAAAAATTAATGTTTACTTTGCAGGATGATTTAGGAGTCCATTTGTTATATATACCCAATATACAGTGCAAATGTGTTGAAATGTTTTTGACTAGTTGTTGGGACGTTGGCTGTGTTACATGATGTTAAGCTAACTAGGAAGGACCTTCTTCCAGAAACATCTCTGCAGGAGACAGGCTGTGTGTTTCTTTCTTTCATTGCCCCTCCATTTCTGGGACCACAGAGCTCTGGCCTGTGCTCATATTTTGAATTGTACCTGAATTGTAATGGAAAATTAATTTAAATGCAAGATCAGTTAAATGTAAACATCCTCTTCAATAAAATCAACCCTCTAGTTTTACAGTGGAATTTTGGTTACATTTAAGAGGTCTTGTGGTACATAGCAGGTGGATCTTCATTACTAAGTAAGAGTGTCCCTGAAGATTTCCCAGTGGTTGCTTCCTCCACTCTGAGGCCTTTGACCTGTCTTGCTTTGGAAGGTAGTCTCATGACCTGGGTTTCTACAAACAGTTCATCAGCATTTATGCCCACTCTGTTCAGTTGGTTAGACTTGTGTTGAGGCCCAGGGCGGCTTTGTTTTTGTAGGTCATGATTAACAGGACCTGTCAAGGCAGGGATGTGACTGGAGAGAGGACAGGAGCTGCCTGGTCATCAACTAGCTGTGTGATCAAGGTCAAAGTAGGTAGATACTACTGGAGGCAAATCACCAGGCAGGATATGGTCATGGTTGTAAGTATGGACTCTGGAGCCAGCTTCTTGGGTTCAGTCCTGGTGCTAGTTGCTAATAGTAATAGCCAGTTATATTTATGTTAATAGTTATATGCAAGTTATTTAATTTCTCTGTGTCTTAATTTTCTTACCTATAAAATGAGAATATTATTCACACACCAATATCTTGATTTTGTGGGCATTAAGCAGGTTAATACATTCACAGCATTTAGCACACGGGCAGTACCTAATGAACTTTAGTGAGGATAATGACATAGTGTCTGGGAACTTCCTCTCCTGTGAAATGGGAATAACTGCTGTCCTTCCTGTTTGACAAGGCTGTTGTTTGAGGATTAAATAAGACTGTTTAGGGCTGCATCTTGCTCAGATTTATTCAACACATGTTGTTTAGTCCAGGCACTGTGTGGAGCACAGGATGGTAAGGTGCAGAGGCTCACGCAGATCTCATCATATTTTGAAGCCATACTGAGGAAGTGATTGGAGGAGTCCATGCTATTGTGGCTGTGAAGCCGTTCTACTTTGCCTGTTAATGTGAAAGCTATGGTCATAAATTTGGGAGCATCAAGTGGGACTGAATTTCTGTTATCACAGTCCCTGAGTGCTCCTGACCACAGTTCAACAGGCTGATGATGACCTGTAGACTTCTCCAGATGCTGATGTATTTGTTATTCAAGGATTTGGAATCAAGTTTAAATCTTCAAGGTCGGTAATCCTAGAGCAGCAGACATACCAGTGTATATCTTGTCTCCCCATCCTGTGTCCATTATCAGAACTTCTTTCTTTCAAGAAATAGAAGCCCAATTACGTGCTGCAAAGATATGCCCAAAGGTTTCAGGGCATCACTTATTTACTCTTTTGGTGGTACCTAAGTTGAACTTTTCCCTGTGTTTATTTTCAAAAGTTAAATTTGTAATAGACTGTTTATGGTGTCTTTGTTTCTGGAATGTGATGGCATGAAGAGAGAACCACATGGAGTAGTGTTACTTGTTATCAAGTTCAAGCTTGCTCTGCTCGCCTCACAACGCCAGTAAGTCTTACAGATGATGTGTTAAAGCAAGAAATAGCGACTTTATTTGGAAACTTTGCAGACTAATGTCTCAAAATAACCATCTTATTGGGACCTGGATGCCAGGTTCTTTTATAGAACACAGAGGAGAGGAAGCGAGGAAGTAAAGCCATTTACCTTGCAAAATTGGAGGGAATTTGTTAATTTTTTCTTTTCTACAGCTATTCACAGATGGTGAGGGTCAGATTGTCCCCCTGTGAGCTGAAAAAAGCCACTTTAGTTTAACTTTGAGGCAGAGGGGCAGGGTTTCCTGACAAAAGCAGTGAACAGCAGTGGTCAAAGAAACAGATCCAGCATGGAGTCAGTATTGGCTCCTCCTTGTTGCAGTTCCTTTGATGTGCACCCCCCTATCTGGGGCCAGTACCCTCTGCTTTCTCCTCCTCCGTCTCCTCAGGGTGCACCGCCCTTGCAGGGATGGCTGCAGAGTCCGCATGGCTGCAGAATCCTTTGTTTACTGATGTGGCAAGTGGTGTTTTAAGTTCATACTAGATATTTAATAGAAATTAGTTCTCATATTACAATCCTGAAACCTTTATATATATATATTGTTGTGGATATACTATTGTAGATTCTGAAAAGGGAAATAAAATCAATGATAAGCGATCCTTAGTCATTTAGTAATATATTTGTTTTCCTGCCTACATCCCTCTGATCTTCTTAGATGCTTATTCATTAAGTCTGTGTTTGTCACACCTGGTACACCTCTGAAAATAATGACTTTATTACCCCAGTAGTAAACTCACAACTTGGAAATGGTCAAAACTCACAGTTTCCCCAAATGTGAGGTGCTGTGAATGATCTGGAGGGAAAAAATTACAGAGAGGTTATAATTATGTTGATTTAAAGAGTATCACTAGACTGGAAGAAACACAAGCTGGAATCAAGATTGCCAAGAGAAATATCAATAACCTCAGATATGCAGATGACACCACCCTTATGGCAGAAAGTGAAGAGGAACTAAAAAGCCTCTGGATGAAAGTGAAAGAGGAGAGTGAAAAAGTTGGCTTAAAGCTCAACATTCAGAAAATGAAGATCATGGCATCCGGTCCCATCACTTCATGGGAAATAGATGGGGAAATAGTGGAAACAGTGTCAGACTTTATTTTTTGGGGCTCCAAAATCACTGCAGATGGTGACTGCAGCCATGAAATTAAAAGACGCTACTCCTTGGAAGAAAAGTTATGAGCAACCTAGATAGCATATTCAAGAGCAGAGACATTACTTTGCCGACTAAGGTCTGTCTAGTCAAGGCTATGGTTTTTACAGTGGTCACGTATGGATGTGAGAGTTGGACTGTGAAGAAGGCTGAGCGCCGAAGAATTGATGCTTTTGAACTGTGGTGTTGGAGAAGACTCTTGAGAGTCCCTTGGACTGCAAGGAGATCCAAGCAGTCCATTCTGAAGGAGATCAGCCCTGGGATTTCTTTGGAAGAAATGATGCTAAAGCTGAAACTCCAGTACTTTGGCCACCTCATGAGAAGAGTTGACTCATTGGAAAAGACTCGTGCTGGGAGGGATTGGGGGCAGGAGGAGAAGGGGACTACAGAGGATGAGATGGCTGGATGGCATCACTGACTCTATGAACGTGAGTCTGGGTGAACTCCAGGAGTTGGTGATGGACAGGGAGGCCTGGCATGCTGTGATTCATGGGGTCGCAAAGAGTCGGACATGACTGAGCGACTGAACTGAACCGAACTGAAAGAGTATCACTTGGGAAAACTAATCATGATAACTAAAGCAAAGTTAGTGTAACATTAGGATTGATTTAGGTATTTTGCAACTGTTTATTTACCAACTTAGCACTTGGAATGAGTCTTAGATGGGATGGCTCTAAAGGGAGGGAACATTCTGAAATCCACCAACCCTTCTTGATACTGCCACAAGAGTCCCCCATTCTTTTAAAAATCAGGGCTCAGTTTCAACTCCCCACCCACTGCCATTTGGTGGTACTTTTGTTTCGCTTTAAGTATCATCCTGTTTTCTCTTTCCGTTTACACAGACATCAGCTTATTTCATTTGAATTTATAATATATAAAATTTGCTGTTTAATCATTAAATCATGTTCGACTCTTTCAGGCTCCTCTGTTCATGGAATTTCCTGGGCAAGAACACTGGAGTGGGTTGCCATTTCCTTCTCAGGGGATCTTGATGACCCAGAGGTTGAGCTTACATCTCTTTTGTCTCCTGCATTGGCAGGTGGATTCTTCACCACTGAGTCACTAGGGAAATCCAATACATTAAATATTTAATAGGTGTCTTTCTTTTTTTTAAGATTTATTTATTTATAGTTGCATTGAGTCTTTGTTGCTGCACACGGGCTTTCTCTACTTACAGCAAGCAGGGCTGCTCTTCATTGTGGTGATCCCGCTTCTCATTGCAGTGGCTTCTCTTGTGGAGCTCAGGCTCTAGGCACAGGGGCTTCAGTAGTTGTGCCGCATAGGCTTAGTTGCTCTGTGGCATGTGGGATCTTCCTGGACCAGGGATTAAACCTATGTCCTCTGCACTGGGGACACTGTACCACCAGGGAAGTCCCTAAATACATATACTTTAAAAAAAAATAGTGTTTTGATTTGTTTGTGAATTTTTTTCCTATCTGAGGAAATGAGTAATTTCTCGTATCCTGTTCTTGCAGGAAGAATTTTAAATCGTTTCTCCAAAGACATTGGTCATATGGATGACTTGCTGCCCCAGATATTTCAAGATTTCATCCAGGTAATGTACCAATCCTCTCAGAGTTCTTACAGGGAATAGTAGAGTGCCTGTTTCTCAAGGCCATTTCAGAGGGGCTGAGGGTGGGCCTTTCAGCCTGGCAATGTGTCCTGTTATCTAGTGTAAGGTCTTGTTTGTAAGAGAAAGGTACAGCTGTGATTGGGAGGCTGAGTTAACATGGGAAACACCTGGGGCAGGAGTGGCTACACAGTCACGTCAAGGTTGGTCTGAAGTAGTGACATGCTGGGCAATTGGTTCCCCCTCTGCCTTCCAGCTGTCTCACTGGATTCCCTTTACTGTGAGCACATTTCGCAATATAGAAATAATCACCTCTCATGGAAAGATAGCCTAGGTTAGCTAAATTATGCATTGTATCAGGCTTCCCAGGTGGTTCAGTGGTGAAGAATTTGCTTGTCAGTGCCGGAGATGCAAGAGATGTGAGTTTGATCCCTGGGTCAAGAAGATTCCCTGGAGGAGGAAAGAGCAACCCACTACACTATTCTTGCATGGGGAATTCCGTGGACAGAGGAAGCTGGTGGGCTACAGTCCATGGGGTCACAAAGAGTTGGACATGATTAAACACGAGCTGATACATTGTATTACCACAGAGGACAAATATTTACTGCACTATTTTATTTGGATAAAGCCAGGTGTGGTTACTTACAAAGAGAAGAGTGGTAAAAATAAGGTAAAATTCATACTTTAGCAAGGACAGTGTTGTTGTTGTTTAGTTACTAAGTTGTGTCCAACTATTTTGTGACCCCATGAACTGTAGCCCACCAGGCTCCTCCATCCATGGGATTTTTCAGGCAAGAATACTCGAGCAGGTTGTCATTTCCTTGCCCAGGAGATCTTCCTGACCCAGGAATCAAACCTGCATCTCCTGCATTGGCAGGTGGATTCTTTACCACTGAGCCACCTGGAAAGTCCAACAAGTACAATAGAGAGCAGTTATTGAAGATATAAGGCCTTTAAGCCAGTAATTCAATTCCATGATCAAAGCCATCTCATAAAATGTCTTTTGTTTTTGTAGGCAGTTTTTCTTTTAACAGGTTGATTGCTCTGTCTTAAAGGGTATTAAAAAAAAGAGAGAGAGAGAGACCTACAGGAATACTGTCTCTCCAGCCTGTTTTGTCTGTGAAATTGAATGATGAAATTGAATTGAATGATGAAATTGAATTGAAATTAAAGAATGATGTTGGGTCATCTCAGTTCTCATTTCTTTGTTCAGTACTATTGTTCATGTGGAGTGTTTTTTTCTGTTATTTAATATTGTCAACTTTTTAGTGATTAAATCTGTGGGGAATTTTCATTTTCTTTCCAATTGTTAATTTCAGAAGTGAAATGCATTATCAAAAGCGGAGTGTAGAAATTCAGCAGTCAATATCTGACTGCAGACAGTGTAGCCTGTGGGCATGGCTTTCACTGTTACCAATGTGAATTAAGCTGAGATTTGGAGGTAGAGTGCTTTTACTGCAGAGATGTCTGTTCTTTTTTTTTTTTTTTCTCTTCCACAAACTTATTTTATAAGTGCGTCCTTCTGAGTTTAACTACATAATTTATCCCCGGAAACAAATCTCCCCATAAAACAATGTTATATTTTAACAGTGATTGTGAATAACTTTGAAAAGATTTTGTGAAAGGCTCTGTATCTTTGTTAATGACAAGCTAGGCCAAGGTTGGGTTTCCTCCGTGTGCATAGTATATGGTTAGTTAGTGGTCATAATCAGAATCGTCACATATTTTTGCATGACATATAGAAGGACAGTGATAGAAGCTACCTGATTTCTCTAGGAACCAAACTCAGTAATGAGGAGATAAAATTCTGGTCTCACTGATTTTGAATCCCAGCTTTGCCCTGTAGTTCAGTTATCTTGAAGTTGAAGGTGGAGGCGTCCTGCAGGTCATTGGAAGTAAGAGTCTGGTGTTCGAGGGAGAGACCTGGGAGGAGCATGGAGTCTGTGTAGTTTTCACTGAGCAGGTAGTAGCTGAATCTGTGAAGATGACAACCCAGGGAGAGTGAAGCAGTTTTAGGGGTCAAGATAAGAAGGTTCGATACTCAGAGAGAAAGCAGAGAGAAAGGGGAGGAGAGGAGACACACAATGAATAGCAAGGGAGAAAGGAGGAAGTAGATTGGGGAGCCAAGGAAGGACAAGTCTGTTCAACTCAAATAAGAGGGTGAGTCTGTGGAAAAATGTTGGTTGATTTTGAATCAGGAGGCTTCTGGTGACTCAAGGAACAGGGTACAGATGGGAGGAGGCCAGACTACAAAGGGCTGCAAATCCAGGAGGCATGGAAGGAGTTGAGGTGAAGACAGGCTATTTTTGGAAGGAGTTTGACTGAAGCAGGAGAGAGGTCCATCTGGAATGTAGGGTCTGAGGATATATTGCTGGTTGTTTGGATTTTAAGTTTGTGAGTCAGGTGTGTGTGAGGTGGTGAGGGTATTTCCGTCTCTCCCTCCTTCCCTTCAACAAACAGGATAAATTTGAGGTCCTGAGATACAGGTGTGAGTCACTTATGAAGCCCTCCCCTTGTGGGTCTCCTCCAGTCCCCCAGTGGAGGAAGACATCTAGAAACTCACTCCTTGATGCTTCTGGACTCCTAATTGTGGGAGCTCTATCAAAAAAATAAAGATCATGGCATCTAGTCCCATCACTTCATGGCAAATAGATGGGGAAACAATGGAAACAGTGACAGAATTTATTTGGGCTCCAAAATCACTGCAGATGGTGACTACAGCCATGTAATTAAAAGATGTTTGTTCCTTGGAAGAAAAGCAATGACAAACCTAGACAGTGTATTTAAAGCAGAGACGTTACTTTGCCAACAAAGATCCATCTAGTCAAAGCTATGGTTTTTCCAGTAGTCATGTATGGATGTGACAGTTGGAACATAAAGAAAGCTGAGTGCTGAAAAATTGATGCTTTTAAACTGTGGTTAGGAGAAGACTCTTGAGAATCCCTTGGACAGCAAGGAGATCAAACCAGTCAGTCCTAAAGGAAATCAACCCTGACTGTTCATTGGAAGGACTGATGCTGAAGCTGAAGCTCCAATACTTTGGCCACCTGATGTAAAGAGCCAGCTCATTGGAAAAGACCCTGATGCTGAGAAAGATTGAAGGCAGGAGGAGAAGGGGATGACAGAGGATGAGATGGTTGAATGTTATAGCTGACTCAATGGACATGAGTTGGAGCAAACTCTGGGAGATGGTGAAGGGCAGGGAAGCCTGGTGTGTTGCAGTCCATGGGGTCACAAAGAGTCAGGCTCAAGTTAGCAAGTGAACAAGAATACTGAGAAAGTTCTTTTTTTAAAATTTTTAAAAAAAATTATTTATTTTTTACTTTACAATTGTACAAGAATACTGAGAAAGTTCTTATAGTGTTTGGTTCATATAATAAACATCATGAGGACCTCCTATAGTTTTATTTCTTAGGATGTGAAAGCATTCCTTACTGTTTCAACAAGTCTTTCGAGCAAAGGAGTTTAATCCTAACAAAACAGCCAATTAAAGTTTGAAAAGTGTCCTTCCTAAGGAGGCCTCTGTATTTATTTTTGCCATTTCAGACATTTCTACTTGTGATTGGTGTGATGGGCATGATGGTGGCTGTGATTCCTTGGGTTGCTATACTTGTGATTCCCTTTGGCATCATTTTCTTTGTTGTCCAGTGGTATTTCTTAAGGACATCACGAGATGTGAAACGCCTGGAATCTGCAGGTGAGTACCAGGGCTCTCAGGTTGGGATGGCAATGCAGGCTGGCTTCCATTTATGCTGTAATTAACCATACCCCTGAAATTCCAGAGAGTCTATCTTCTGGAATTTCTCACTAAGTTGACATTATTGAATGTGATGGCCACCGTGAGTCAGTGTGGCCCTTAACAGGTCAGCTGCAGCTTTGTATTTAGCACAAAGAAGATGAATGTGAGCACGATGAGGACAGGGACCGTTCTGTCTTGTTTATGACATACTGCCTAACAGATTATCCACTCTATAAATACTTTCCTTAAAAATAAAATGTTTCATCATGTTGGAACTAATGTAGAAGGAAAATAGGAGTTTTTCTTCTCCTAAAGATGACATTTTTTCTTCTCCTACTAGAGATGACAAGGATAGCAAAAGATTAAGAAAAGGAAACGAGACATTAAGGAAATGTATATCAGAAGTGATATATTTGAAAAATACATTCATTTACATGTCCGAGTAAGTTGCAGCTGTTGAATGTATTGCAAGTGAAGTGAAGTCGCTCATTAGTGTCCAACTCTTTGCGATCCCATGGACCGTAGTCTACCAGGCTTCTCTGTCCATGGGATTTTCCAGGCAAGAGTACTGGAGTGGGTTGCCATTGCCTTCTCCAGGGAAATGTATTGGAAAGATAAGTCCTATTATTTTCAGCTTCATTCTTTATCATCACCAGTATTTTGAGTGATCCCACACTGTTTGTGCTCCCTCCTTTCTCAACACTTCACATATAAATGATGCTATATGGGAATAGCTATATGAGATGCTATATGAAAAATATTCCCCTAGGAGGACCCAGGACGGGGAATCTGTTTGGTGGGCATTTGGTCTATTACCCCAATCAGTTTCCTACTTGTAGAATAATGAGGAACAGGGACTTCTCTGGTGGTCCTGTGGATAAGATTCTGTGCTTCCACTGCAGGGGGCACAACTTCAATCCCTGGTTGGGGAACTAAGATCTCACACAGCACAGCCAAAAAAAAAAAAAAAATGGTGAAAGCATTTTATGATGAACCCTTCTATTCTATAGGTAATCACAGATGATGAAATAATTGAATTTATCTGATTATTAATGTACATATTTCATCAATATTAAAACAAAAAGAAAAGTAGAATTGTTATATGTTTTCTAAAAAGTAATAAGAACTATAGCCACAAAATAAGGAAGGAAGATGTTTATATCAGAGACCTGAATCATGAATAATTATTACAAATTAATACCAACTTAACCTTCTAGAAACCAAGCCAAGAAGAGAAGCACAGAGTCCCATGATTCTTTGTATCTACCAAGTGGAAAAAAATCTAAGTTCATCCAGTCAAAGGAGTTTTTTCCCTTTATTGTGGCATTTGTGTGCTTTGTTTTTAATAATAAAAAATGCTTAAGAGATACTTACTCTAATTACTTGCAAAAAGAATAGTGATCATCTGTTTTATAAAAGCTTTAGAAGTTTTCACTCATCAAGAGAACTAGCTGAACTCCTGTGAGGTGTGGTCTTGTGAGGTGTTGGGATGGATGGGGAGCAGTAGAGTCCAGGTGTGTGGTGTTCTGCTGATGTGACTTGGTAGCACGGTAGGACTTGGGGAGGCAGAAGAGAAAGTGATGAGGTCCATCCAGTCTTCTGTGTAGACAAGGCTTCAGACGTTTTATGATTTGAGGGTGCACATGAGCTGGAGTCATTCAGTAGTCTTGTTGGAAAAAGCAGGTCTCTGGTACATTCAAAGAGGGGTTGTTCCAGAAGGAACATGTGATTAAGATTTATATCTAGGGAAGGGCTACTTCCCATCCACACAGAAGTGGAGAGAAGGGCACTTCCTGAGGCTTTTTTAATGAAGAAGCAGAATAGGATTTTCTCAATCTTTCATCTGAAGAATCTGAAAACTTTGGCCCCATCTCTGTGGAATATTGGAAGTTTTGGTACTCTAGTAGGCTGCAGCAATGTTAGACTGTAAATTCAATCCAGATACCCGCTCCTCCACACCCCAGACAACCACATGGTGGCTAGTTGATTAGAATTGTCTATGTTCTCTCTCTAGGTGGTGGGTCTATGCCATAAATAATAACACTGCTGTTTTCTCTAAATAGTAACTGATAGTATATCTTAAGGTCACTGCTGGAACCACCAGCAAAAAGAAGGACACCTGACATCTGTTTTGTAAGTTCACTTGTCTGACTGCTGTGGCCAGGAGACATAAACCTGCTTCTTCTTTGTGCTCTGAAGGACCACTGAAGTCCTGAGGTTTTGTTTCAGATCCTGCTGCCTAGTTGCCTCTAGATGCTTAGGCTGACATTTTCATCTTAATGATGAATATGCAGCTGATTATAATGGGTTTATTGAGCACATTTTTGCAAAACTGAGCATAGCAATAGTCACAGAGCAGTGCATAAAACCTGGATGGTGTTTGATTGCCTTTCTCTGCTGCTGCTAAGTCGCTTCAGTCCTGTCTGACCCTGTGCGACCCCATAGACGTCAGCCCACCAGGCTCCTCTGTCCCTGGGATTCTCCAGGCAGGAATACTGGAGTGGGTTGCCATTTCCTTCTCCAAAGCATGAAAGTGAAAAGTGAAAGTGAGGTCGCTCAGTCCTGTCTGACTCTTTGCGACCCCATGGACTGCAGCCTTCCAGGCTCCTCCGCCCATGGGATTTTCCAGGCAAGAGTACTGGAGTGGAGTGCCATTGCCTTCTCCATGCCTTTCTCTAGCCAGTTCTTTTTTGTTTGCTTTTAAACTTTTTATTTTGTATTGGGGTAGAGCCAGTTAACAAACAACATTGTGATGGCTTCAGGTGAACAATGAAGGAACTCAGTCATACATATACATATATCCATTCTACCCCAAACCCCTCTCCCATCCAGGCTGCACTTAACATTCCATGTGCTACTCAGTAGATACTTGCTGGTTATCCATTTTAAATACAGCACTGTGTACACATCCATCCGAAGCCCCCTATCTTTTCTCATTCTTCCCCCGGCAACGATAAGTTCATTCTCTAAGTACGCGAGTCTGTTTCTGTTTTGTAAGTTCACTTGTACAATTTCCTATTAGATTCCACATATAAAGGATTTCATATGATATTTCTCCCTCTTTGTCTGACTTCATTCATGTGACACTCTCTAGGTCCATCCATGTTGCTGCAAATGGCATTAGTTATTCTTTTTGATGGTCTGGTCCACTCTGCATTTAGCAGTGCCTGAATGATGAAGTCACATGCAAATTCTGTTTGAAAGGCTGCTGTGATCAACTAGCAATGTCTGCCACAGGCTTTGGTAGCAGTGGGTTAGCACGTTGTTCAGATGTATTCAGACCATGGATCCTTAAGTCTGCTGTCTTAAGGTGTTTTCATACAAGATTTCCAGGAACTTGGTTCAATCTCTGGTGATTAATAAGATGTATGGTAATGGTAAAAGCTGTTAGTTATTAGCTGAGTTAGATCTGGGAGTTTTCTGAATATAAACAATAAAGTCTGGAGAAAAATGCATGTATTTACACATGGGCATCCTTAACCCTGATTTTTTTCCCTCAGAGACACTGCAGCTGTGAATAGAAGCCCAGCCTTGGGAATAAGGGGCTTCCAAAGAGTTGGACATGACAGAAAGACTGAACTGAACTAGGTGGCGCTGGTGGTTAAGAACCTGCCTCCCAGTGCAGGAGACATAAGAGATGCAGGTTCGATCCCTGGGGTGGGAAGATCCCCTGGAGAAGGAATGGCAACCCACTCCAGTATTCTTACCTGGAGAATCCCATGGATAGAGGAGACTTGCGGGCAGCAGTCCATAGGGTCGCCAAGAGTCGGGCATGACTGAAATGACTTAGTACATAGGTACAGACTTGGGAATAAAACAGAGTTGGGTCTGACATCTGTCTGCTCTACCACTTAGGTAGGTTAACTTACTTAATCTTGGGCAGTGAGTGATCTTAATCCCTCAGTGTCTGGGGTTCCTATGAGAATTTCTTGAGTTTGTTGCTTATAAAGTACTTGCGGGCTACTGCCAAAGACACCAGACATTGAACAAGAAGAAATAAGAAAATATTAACAACTAGTGATGTGATCCCTCACCTAGAACCAGACATCCTGGAGTGTGAAGTCAAATGGGTCTTAGGAAGCATCACTACAAACAAAGCTATTGCTGGTGATCAAATTCCAGCTGAGTTATTTCAAATTTTAAAAGATGCTGTTAGTTTGCTGCGAATTCAATATGCCAGCATATTTGGAAAACTCAGCAGTTGCCAGAGGACCGGAAAAGTCAGTTTTCATTCCTATCTCAAAGAAAGGGAATGCCAGAGAATGTTCAAACTACTGCACAATTGCACTCATCTCTATGCTAGTAAGGTAATGTTCAAAACTCTTCAAGGTAGGCTTCAACAGTACATGAACCAAGAACTACCCAGATGTGCAAGCTGGATTTAGAAAAGGCAGAGGAGCCAGAGATCAAATTGCCAACATCTGTTGGATCATAGATAAGCGAAAGAATTCCAGAAAAGCATCTATTTCTGCTTCATTAACTACATGGAAGCCTTTGGCTGTGTGGGTCACAACAACTGAAAAATTCTTGAAGAGATGGGAATACCAGACCACCATACCTGCCTCCTGAGAAACCTGCATGCAAGACAAGAAGCAACAGTAGGAACTGGACATGGAACAACAGATTGGTTCAAAATTGGGAAAGGAATACTTCAAGTCCGTACATTGTCACCTTGCTTATTTAACTTATATGCAGAGTACATCATGCAAAATGCCAGACTGGATGAATCACAAGCTGGAATCAAAATTGCTGGGAGAAATATCAACAACATCAGATATGCAGGTGATACCACTCTAATGGTAGAAAGCAAAGAAGAACTAAAGAATCTCTCGATGAAGGTGAAAGAGGAGGGTGAAAAAATCTGGTTTAAAACTCAGCATTCAAAAAACTAGACCATGGTATCTAATCCCATCCAATGATGGCAAATATATGGGGAAAAAGTGGAAACAGTGACAGACTTTATTTTCTTGGGCTCTAAAATCACTGTGGATGTTGACCAAAGTCATGAAATTAAAAGATACTTGCCCTTGGAAGAAAAACTGAAAAACCTAGACAGCATATTACAAAGCAGAGATATCACTTTGCTGACAGTGGTCTGTATAGTCAAAGGTATGGTTTGTCCAATAGTCATGTATGGATGTGAAAGTTGGACCATAAAGAAGGTCGAGGGTGGAAGAATTGATGCTTTTGAACTTTGGTGCTGGAGGAGATTCTTGAGAGTCCCTCAGACAGCAAGGAGATCAAACCAGTCAATCGTAAAGGAAATCAATCCTGAATATTCATTGGAAGAACTGATGCTGAAACTGAAATTCCAGTACTTTGGCTACCTGATCTGAAGAGCCAACTCATTGGATAAGACCCTGATGCTGTGAAAGACTGAGGGCAGGAGGAGAAGGGGACAACAGATGATAAAATATTTAGATAGTATTACCAACTCAATGGACATGAATTTGAGCGAACTCTGAGAGACAGTGGACAGGGAAGCCTGGCATGCTGTAGTTCATTTGGTCGCAAAGAGTCAGACGTGACTTAGGGACTGAACAACAACTAGCAGGTCTCATGGAGCATGAATGATAACCTGCAGGAAGGCTGTCAGCCCAGGGTCCTTGCATGCAATTCCCTGGCCTCTCCCTGCTGGGGAAGTTGTGCTGGCCTTGTGGGGTTTGTTCCCAAGTGTCCTCAGGGTTGTGGAAAATGTAACTGAAATGTGTAGAGTAACATGAAATGTAGAGTTACACGTGTCTGTGACTGCTGAGTGATGCCATGTCTGTTACATATCTGCTTCAGGATAGTGAGCTCAGTGTTTGTGGGAAAAAGGATGTTACATTGGGCAACATAATACCAGAGCCTTGACATCCCCTCTTCTCCTGTACAAGTTAATTGTCTTTGCAGACCCTCCCATTCACTCATCCTGGCATCCTACTCAGCCCTAAGTGGGGTTTGAAAGAAACAGAATAGCTTTTCACAAGTGTGCGTTCCCTCTGGCCCACTGTAACTCTTGGGCATGAGGTGAGGTAGGTGGTGGGATGTTTGGTTCCCTGGTGTTCAAGGGTGAGATGACACCTGGTTTCTAAAATCGACCCTGCCCACCATCCCTGATGGAGAGAATCAGTTGCAGCTTTGATCTCCCAACAGGGAAGCAGGTGAGGGAGGCCTTGCTGAAGAGTTCGTTCCAGGATCTCCCTGGGTGAACAGTCATGTCTGCTTCCTTCTCAGAAGCCTTGTCTGTGATGAGTAGTGTTGATGATGTCACCACATTTGCTGTGGAAATGGGAGCCTGGTTGTAGTGAGTTTTCTGTGCTCTCTGGAGCTGCAGCCTTGGCATCCTCCTGACAGGGTGATGGCCCCGGAATTCACCTGTGTCATCCCTGTGAGCACCCTGCTTTCAGACTGAGTTCTGGGGTTGGATTGGGACACCTGCTGGGGTGCAGAAAAAGCGTGAACAGAGATCCAAGCCTCTCTTATTTGGAGCATGAGTTTGGTCTGTGTTTGTGTTACTCTTATAAGGGCAAAGTTACAGGAAGTTAAAATAAAAAGTTATTCAACTTAATGAAGACAGAGAGCCTTGTGAGTGCTGAAATGAGAACACAGGCACACAACTGGATGACCAAAGGCAAAGCACCACTGACTCACTTTCAGCTCTCTGCCTGAACAACATACAAAAGGGAAATGTTAGATCATGTTCTGGTTCAGAAAAGGTTTTTCCTTTAAGTCAGTGTCACAGGTGGAGCCCTAATAGTTATGGTTCCTGGTCAGACACCCCCAGGTGGAAAGAGCACCAGGGTCCAGTGGATGCTCAACTGGCCTCCAGCCCAAGCTGTCCTCCCCCAGCCAGGGGTTCCTACCCTTTCTGAGCTCCAGTGTCTCACAGTAGGAAGCCTGCTCCTTCCTTGCTGGTAGAACTGAGGACAGTAAGCATAAGAGGAGGCTCTGTGTCTTTGCCCCCTTGTACCTCAGCCCCCACCCTCAATGCAGTGCCCATGTGCACATTGCTACTGATTACACCGTCACCCAGACAGATGTTCGGATATTAGGCTAAGGAGTCAGGCCCTGAAAATAATTTGGAGTTCTTCCCCCTGACTTTTTTCCCTTTCATTTTATAAAATCTGCATAGCCGCCTGCAAGATAAGTGATCTTAACTTCTGAACACCCAGGTTTTACTAACAGCTCTTCTCAGGAGATGCACATGTAACAAGGTGATATTGGTATTTCCTGCTGATAAAACACAAGTTATCATTCATCCCGCACAGAGGTCACAGTGTCACAGTCTGCCACTGACAACAGCAAGTTACAGCCTTGTTCACGGTGGAGAATGAGAACCGTAAGGGGTCCTCCCTGCCCTGCAGCCCACCTGCTCCCTGATGGGCAGGAGCCTGACCCTGGTGCTCGTGGTCAGTGTGCTCTTAGAGAAGATGGCAGGAAACGAACGACCAGTCATATGACAGTAGAACCCAAACCCACATGAAGCCACTCAAAAGAGAATGGACACTGTCAGATTCTAAAAAGGTGATGTGAGTGTCACATGCCGCAGTGGCCTCCAAACACCAGGACAGGTATCCAGCAGGGCAGTTACAAAAATATCCATCAGGTTCCCGGAATGGAAGTCAAGACCATTCAAAGGCTCCTCATCTGCCGGGTCCTGAGCACACAAGGGCAGTGCAGTGCCGGGTGCTCCGTGACCCGCACAGAGGCTCCTGGCTCAGGTTCAGGGGGAGGCCCAAGACGGGGGAGGCAGCGGACTGTCCCCTCCCTTACTCGTCTCACCCTGTCCTGGGTCTGGCTCTGGTGTAGGGTGGGGCATGTACTGACTCTATCCCAGCCTTTAGGCTACTCATCTGAGGTGAAGACAGCATACAGGTAGCTCACCAAAGTTCAGTGTGGTGAGGACTCTAATGAATTAAATTTTGGAATGCCACTGACTCATAAATTAGTGAATAATTACTCAGTGAGGAAAAAGAATGAAATACTGCCATTTTCAGCAACATGGATGGAAAGAATATTTTTATTAGTAAAGTAATTCAGAGAAAAATATGATATGTCATCACTTATACGTGGGATCTAAAAAGTAAAAGACTGTATACAAAACAGAAATAGACTCAGATACAGAAAACAAACTTATGATTACCAAAGGGGACTGGGAGGGAGGAACAAATTAGGAACATGGGATTAACAGATAAACACTACCATGTAAAATAGATAAGCAACAAGGATTGGCTATAAAGCATGGAATTTTATTCAGTATCTTGTAATAACCTATAATGGAATATAATCAGAAAAAATAAGTGACTCACTGTACTATATACCTGAAACTAACACATTGTTGTAAGTCAACTATCCTTCAATATGTTTTAAAAAACATTGTGAACAATTTCCACATGGAGAGATGCCAGAAGAATTTGGAGGGAGGTGTATTTGAGAGGACCTTGATGAATTGATTAATAAGGAGTTCCTTTACATAGATCTAGCTTCAGTTTGAATTTGGTCAAAGGTGAGTTCAAAGAAAATCTTTAATGTCCAGGTTGTTAAAGTGAAGGTTGGTGTGAACAGGAGTTTCAGGGTCACATGGAGGATCCTTTCTAAAAGGAGTAGCTTCCTTCCCCAGGCAGCCCTCCAGGAAGCCCTGGGTGTGCCCTTTGGCGGGACGTGTGACCACAGAGCCTGGGAGGCAGTGGTTTCCTCATATCCAGCCTTCCTGACTTTCTCTGTCATGTGTCTGTCTCTGCTTCCCCAGCACAGAGTCCAGTGTTTTCTCACTTAGCATCTTCTCTCCGGGGACTCGGGACCATCCGGGCATACAAAGCCGAACACAAGTTTCAGAAACTGTTCGACGCACACCAGGATTTGCGCTCAGGTCTGTAAGTTTCTGGAGATGATTTCAAAGGATGAGATCTGCTGCCTTCTGAGGCCTGACCTTCTTCTCAGGAGGTCTGGCTGCTCTCACCTCTCTCTGTGCTGCCCCTCATCCCCCTCTGCACACCTGCCTGCCCCAGCCCTTCCTCTCAGCATCCCTCTGTGTGCCCCTCTTCCCCATCACCCTCTACTTTTCTCCCCTTCCTTGTTTGCGTTGTCCTTTGTCCTTCCATCACTGTGCCCTGTGGCTTTCTCTCTCTTTAGGGAAGGAGTTAAGAAACTTTTTCTGTTTTTTTTTTTTTTTTTAAAGATCCAGGTAGAATATATTGTAGGATTTTTGTACTATACTGTCTCTAATGCAGCTACTCACCTTTGCTGTTGTAGCACAGAGACAGGCAAAGAAAATATGTCAGCAAATGGCGATGGCTGTGTTCCAGTAAAACTTTACAGAACCAGGTGGTGGCTGTTCTTGACCCACAGGCTTTAGTTTATTGACTCTCTTTTCAGAGTATGCAGGGTGGCAGATGTGACTGAGGAATATAATTTCCTGATTTGCCACCCACTTGATCATACTTTGTATCAATGAATTTTTTTCTAGGAAGAAATTTTAGAATTTCCACGAAGTCTGTAAAATTTTGACCTATCTCTAAAATCTTTATTCTGTTTTGAAGATAATGACTGCATTTAAAAAGCCACATGCAGATCTTGTTAGCTGATGGTCCTTTAGATATTGGCTCCTAAAAGTAGACACATGTAGGGTCATGTAATGAGTACAGAAGGTGCTGGAAACTGTGAGCTGTGCTGTCTGCTATCAGAGAGCTGGGAAGAGTCGACATGTGAGAGGATGACCTTCATGTTGAGGTCTAGCACTGCCGGAAATGTGTGGATTATAAATTTTTCCCTTTTTCCTTGTGATTGTATTTCTGTTGATAACCAGTGAGTCGAGGTTTTCAGTGCATGCTTCTCACAAAGGTGCTGGACTGATTCTATAGGTGCTATGTGTTGTCTTTGTCAGAACTTAGCTTTCTGGAATCTTCAGTTTCCTTGAATGTGTAACTTTGCTGTCCTACTTTGTGTAAATGCTTAACTAAGAAAAATGCTCTCTTTCATTAGAAGCAGCTAACATGGTTTTTATGTTTATTCATTATATTATGGTTCACAAATCCAGAGGCTTGTTTCCTGCTTTTGACGATGTCCCAACAGCTTGCTATGTATCTGGATGTCATCTGTGCCATCTTTGTCACTATTGTTGCCTTTGCGGCCCTGATTCTGGCAGATAGTAAGTAAAAATCTGAATATTTATGAAATGCTTACAGTTTATAGCTTCATTTCCAGTTATTAATTTAAACTCTTGCCACTTGTCTAATATATACTCTGATTCTAATGAATAGTATTAAAGTGTTTGTAGCATGTGACTCCACAAATGACTTCTGTGGTCCATGTGAAGTCATTTGCATCTTGATGAGAACTTTTATCTTTTTTTCCATTTATTTATTTACAGCAGATCCTTGTTGAGACCTTTAAAAAAAGATTTATTGGCATTTATTTGCTTTACAATATTGTATTAGTTTCAAATATACAGTCAAGTGAATCTGTTATTGTGTGCTTGTCTCTAAGCCATGTCAGCTCTTTGAGACTCCACGGACTGTAGCCTGCTAGGCTCCTCTGTCCATGGGATTTTCCAGATAAGAATGCTGGAGTGGGTTGGCATTTCCTTCAGGGGATCTTCCCGACCCAGAGATCAAACCTGTGTCTTTTGCATTAGCAGGCAGATTCTTTTTTTATTTGTTTGTTTTTTTGGTAACCCATTTTATTTTTTGTTTTATTAATTTATTTTTAATATAAATTTATTTATTTTAATTAGAGGCTAATTACATTATTGTGTTGGTTTTGCCATACATCAACATGAATCTGCCACGGGTGTACAAGTGTTCCCCATCCTGAACCCTGCTCCCAACCTTCCTCCCCATACCATCCCTTTGGGTCATCCCAGTGCACCAGCCCTGAGCATCCTGTATCATGCATTGAACCTAGACTGGCAATTTGTTTCGCATATGACATTATACACGTTACAATGCCATTCTCCCAAATCATCCCACCCTCTCCCTCTCCCACAGAGTCCAAAAGACTGTTCTATACATCTGTGTCTCTTTTGCTGTCTCGCATGCAGGGTTATCGTTACCATCTTTCTAAATTCCATATATATGCATTAGTATACTGTATTGGTGTTTTTCTTTCTGGCTTACTTCGCTCTGTATAATAGGCTCAAGTTTCATCCACCTCATTAGAACTGATTCAAATGTATTCTTTTTAATGGCTGAGTAATACTCCATTGTGTATGCGTACCACAGCTTTCTTATCCATTCGTCTGCTGATGGACATCTAGGTTGCTTCCATGTCCTGGCTATTATAAACAGTCGTGCAATGAATATTGGGGTACATATGTCTCTTTCAATTCTGGTTTCCTCAGTGTGTATGCCCAGCAGTGGGATTTCTGGGTTGTATGGCAGTTCTATTTCCAGTTTTTTAAGGAATCTCCACACTGTTCTCCATAGTGGCTGTACTAGTTTGCATTCCCACCAACAGTGTAGGAGGGTTCCCTTTTCTCCACACCCTCTCCAGCATTTATTGCTTGTAGACTTTTGGATTGCAGGCATTCTGACTGGCATGAAATCGTACCTCATTGTGGTTTTGATTTGCATTTCTCTGATAATGAGTGATGTTGATCATCTTTTCATGTGTTAGCCATCTGTATGTCTTCTTTGGAGTAATGTCGGTTTTGTCCTTTGGCCCATTTTTTGATTGGGTCTTTTATTTTTCTGGAATTGAGCTGCAGGTGTTCCTTGTATATTTTTGAGATTAATTCTTTGTCAGTTGCTTAATTTACTATTATTTTCTCCCATTCTGAAAGCTGTCTTTTCACCTTGCTTACAGTTTCCTTTGTTGTGCAGAAGCTTTTAATTAGGTCCCATTTGTTTATGTTTGCTTTTATTTCCAATATTCTGGGAGGTGAGTCATAGAGGATCCTGCTGTGATTTATGTCAGAGAGTGTTTTGCCTATGTTTTCCTCTAGGAATTTTATAGTTTCTGGTCTTATGTTTAGATCTTTAATCCATTTTGAGTTTATTTTTGTGTATGGTGTTAGAAAGTGTTCTACTTTCATTCTTTTACAAGTGGTTGACCAGTTTTCCCAGCACCACATGTTAAAGAGATTAACTTTTCTCCATTGCATATTCTTGCCTCCTTTGTCAAAGATAAGATGTCCATCAGTTCAGTTCAGTTCAGTCTCTCAGTCATGTTTGACTCTGCGACCCCATGAATTGCAGCATGCCAGGCCTCCCTGTCCATCACCAACTCCTGGAGTTCACTCAGATTCACGTCCATTGAGTCAGTGATGCCATCCAGCCATCTCATCCTCTGTCGTCCCCTTCTCCTGCCCCCAATCCCTCCCAGCATCAGAGTCTTTTCCAATGAGTCAACTCTTCACATGAGGTGGCCAGAGTACTGGAGTTTCAGCTTTAGCATCATTCCTTCCAAAGAAATCCCAGGGCTGATCTCCTTCAGAATGGACTGGTTGGATCTCCTTGCAGTCCAAGGGACTCTCAAGAGTCTTCTCCAACACCACAGTTCAAAAGCATCAATTCTTTGGTGCTCAGCCTTCTTCACAGTCCAACTCTCACATCCATACATGACCACTGGAAAAACCATAACAGCCTTGACAAGACGGACCTTAGTCGGCAAAGTAATGTCTCTGCTTTTGAATATGCTATCTAGGTTGGTCATAACTTTTCTTCCAAGGAGTAAGCGTCTTTTAATTTCATGGCTGCAGTCAGCATTTGCAAAGATTTTGGAGCCCCCCGAAATAAATTCTGACACTGTTTCCACTGTTTCCCCATCTATTTCCCATGAAGTGATGGGACCGGATGCCATGATCTTCATTTTCTGAATGTTGAGCTTTAAGCCAACTTTTTCACTCTCCTTCACCTTCATCAAGAGGCTTTTTAGTTCCTCTTCACTTTCTGCCATAAGGGTCGTGTCCATAGGTGCGTGGATTTATCTCTTGGCTTTCTATTTTGTTCCATTGATCTATGTTTCTGTTTTTGTGCCAGTACCATACTGTCTTGATGACTGTGGCTTTGTAGTAGAGCCTGATGTCAGGCAGGTTGATTCCTCCAGTTCCATTCTTCTTTCTCAAGATTGCTTTGGCTATTCGAGTTTTTTTATATTTTCATACAAATTGTGAAATTATTTGTTCTAGCTCTGTGAAAAATACCATTGGTAGCTTGATAGGGATTGCATTGAATCTGTAAATTGCTTTGGGTAATATCCTTATTTTCACTATATTGATTCATCCAACCCATGAACACGGTATATTTCTCCATCTATTAGTGTCCTGTTTGATTTCTTTTGTCAGTGTTTTATAGTTTTCTATATATAGGTCTTTAGTTTCTTTAGGTAGATATATTCCTAAGTATTTTATTCTTTTCATTCCAATGGTGAATGGAATTATTTCCTTAATTTTTCTTTCTATTTTCTCATTATTAATGTATAGGAATGCAAAGGATTTCTGTGTGTTGATTTTATATCCTGCAACTTGACTATATTTATTGATTAGCTCTAGTAATTTTCTGGTGGAGTCTTTAGGGTTTTCTGTGTAGAGGATCATGTCATCTGCAAACAGTGAGAGTTTTACTTCTTTTCCAGTTTGGATTCCTTTTATTCCTTTTTCTGCTCGGATTGCTGTGGCCAAAACTTCCAAAACTATGTTGAATAGTAATGGTGAAAGTGAGCACCCTTGTCTTGTTTATAACTTTAGGGGAAATGCTTTCAATTTTTCACCATTGAGGATAATGTTTGCTGTGAGTTTGTCATATATAGCTTTTATTATGTTGAGGTATGTTCCTTCTATTCCTGCTTTCTGGAGAGTTTTTATCATATGTTGAATTTTGTCAAAGGCCTTCTCTGCATCTATTGAGATAATCATATGGCTTTTATTTTCCAATTTGTTAATGTGGTGAACTACATTGACTGATTTGTGGATATTGAAGAATTGTTGCATCCTTGGGATAAAGCCCATTTGGTCATGATATATGATCTTTTTAATGTGTTGTTGGATTCTGATTGCTAGAATTTTGTTAAGGATTTTTGCATCTATGTTCATCAGTGATATTGGCCTGTAGTTTTCCTTTTTTGTGGCATGTTTGTCAGGTTTTGGTATTAAGGTGATGCTGGCCTCATAGAATGAGTTTGGAAGTTTACCTTCCTCTGCAATTTTCTGGAAGAGTTTGAGTAGGATAGGTGTTAGCTCTTCTCTAAATTTTTGGTAGAATTCAGCTGTGGAGCTGTCTGGACCTTGGCTTTTGTTTGCTGGAAGGTTTCTGATTACAGTTTCAATTTCCGTGCTTGTGATGGGTCTGTTAAGATTTTCTATTTCTTCCTGGTTCAGTTTTGGAAAGTTGTACTTTTCTAAGAATTTGTCCATTTCTTCCAAGTTGTCCATTTTATTGGTATATAATTGCTGATAGTAGTCTCTTATGATCCTTTGTATTTCTGTGTTGTCTGTTGTGATCTCTCCATTTGCATTTCTAATTTTATTGATTTGGTTTTTCTCCCTTTGTTTCTTGATGAGTCTGGCTAATGGTTTGTCAATTTTATTTATCCTTTCAAAGAATCAGCTTTTGGCTTTGTTGATTTTTGCTGTGGTCCCTTTTGTTTCTTTTGCATTTATTTCTGCCCTAATTGTTAAGATTTCTTCCCTTCTACTACCCCTGGGGTTCTTCATTTCTTCCTTTTCTAGTTGCTTTAGGTGTAAAGTTAGATTATTTATTTGACTTTTTTCTTGTTTCTTGAGGTATGCCTGTATTGCTATGAACCTTCCCCTAAGCAGTGCTTTTACAGTGTCCCACAGGTTTTGGGTTGTTGTGTTTTCATTTTTATTCATTTCTGTGCATACTTGGATTTTTTTGGTTTTCTTCTGTGATTTGTTGGTTATTCAGCAGCCTGTTGTTCAGCCTCCCTATGTTGGAATTTTTAATAGTTTTTCTCCTGTAATTGACATCTAATTTCCACTTTCATGCTTGTTAGCATTTGTCTTACATATTGCGGTGCTCCTATGTTGGGTGCATATATATTTATAATTATTATATCTTCTTCTTGGATTGATCCATTGATCATTATGTAGTGTCCTTCTTTGTCTCTTTTCACAGCCTTTGTTTTAAAGTCTATTTTATCTGACATGAGTATTGCTACTCCTGCTTTCCTTTGGTCTCTATTTGCATGGAATATCTTTTTCCAGCCCTTCACTCTCAGTCTGTATGTGTCCCTTGTTTTGAGGTGGGTCTCTTGTAGACAACATATATAGGGGTATTGTTTTTGTATCCATTCAGCCAGTCTTTGAATTTTGGTTGGGGCATTCAACCCGTTTATGTTTAAGGTATTATTGATAAGTATGATCATGTTGCATTTACTTTATTGTTTTGGGTTCGAGTTTATACTCTCTTTTTGTGTTTCCTGTCTGGAGAATATCCTTTAGCATTTGTTGGAGAGCTGGTTTGGTGGTGCTGAATTCGCTCAACTTTTGCTTGTCTGTAAAGCTTTTGATTTCTCCTTCATATTTGAATGAGATCCTTGCTGGTTACAGTAATCTGGGCTGCAGGTTATTTTCTTTCATCACTTTAAGTATGTCCTGCCATTCCCTCCTGTCCTGAAGAGTTTCTACTGAAAGATCAGCTGTTATCCTTATGGGAATCCCCTTGTGTGTTATTTGTTGTTTTTCCCTTGCTGCTTTTAAAATTTGTTCTTTGTGTTTGATTTTTTTCTAATTTGATTACTATGTGTCTTGGGGTTTTTTGCCTCGGGTTTATCTTATTTGGGATTCTCTGGGTTACTTGGACTTGGATGATTATTTCCTTCCCCATTTTAGGGACGTTTTCAACTATTATCTCCTCAAGTATTTTCTCATGATCTTTCTTTTTGTCTTCTTCTTCTGGGACTCCTATGATTTGAATGTTGGGGCATTTTACATTGTCCCAGAAGTCTCTGAGATTGTCCTCATTTCTTTTAATTCGTTCTTTTTTCCTTTCTGATTCATTTATTTCTACCATTGTATCTTCTACCGCACTAATCCTATCTTCTGCCTCCGTTATTCTACTATTTGTTCCCTCTAGAGTGTTTTTTATGTCATTTTTTGATTATTCATTATATATTGACTCTCTTTTCTAGGTCCTTGTTAAACCTTTCTTGCATCTTTTCAATCCTTGTCTCCAGGTTATTTATCCATGATTCCATTTTGTTTTCAAGATTTTGGATCATTTTCACTATCATTATTCAGAATTCTTTATCAGGTAGATTCCTTATCTGTTCCTCTTTTGTTTGGTTTGTTGGGCACTTATCCTGTTCCTTTACCTGCTGGGTATTCCTCTGTCTCTGCATCTTGTTACATTGCTGAGTTTGGGGTGGCCTTTCTGTATTCTGGCAGTTTGTGGAGTTCTCTTTATTGTGGAGTTTCCTCTCTGTGGGTGGGGTTGTACGGGTGGCTTGTCAAGGTTTCCTGGTTAGGGAAGCTTGTGTCGGTGTTCTGGTGGGTGGAGCTGAATTTCTTCTCTCTGGAGTGCGATGAAGTGTCCAGTAATGAGTTATGAGATGTCAGTGGGTTTGGAGTGACTTTGGGCAGCCTGTATATTGATGCTTAGGGCTGTGTTCCTGTGTTGCTGGAGAATTTGCGTGGTATGTCTTGCTCTGGAACTTGTTGGCCGTTGGGTGGTGCTTGGTTTCAGTGTAGGTATGGAGGTGTTTGATGAGTTCCTATCGATTAATGTTCCATGGAGTCAGGAGTTCTCTGGTGTTCTCAGGATTTGGACTTAAGCATCCTGCTTCTGATTTTCAGTCTTATTTTTACAGTAGCCTCAAACTTCTCCATCTATACAGCACCATTGATAAAACATCTAGGTTAAAGGTGCAAGGTTTCTCCACAGTGACGGACACCCAGTGATGTTCACAGAGTTACATGGAGAAGAGAAGAGGGAGGAGGGAGACAGAGGTGATCAGGAGGAGAAGAGGGGGAGTCAAAAGGGGTGAGAGTAAGCTAGCCAGTAATCACTTCCTTATGTGCACTCCATAGTCTGGACAGCTCAGAGATGTTCACGGAGTTACACAGAGAAGAGGAGATGGAGGAGGGAGATAGAGGAAACCAGGAGGAGAAGAGGGGGAATCAAAAGTGGAGAGAGAAATCTAGCCAGTAATCACTTTCATATGTGCTCTCCACAGTCTGGATCCCTCAGAGATGTTCACAGAGTTACATAGAGAAGAGAAGAGGGAGGAGGGAGATAGAGGTGACCAGGATGAGGTAAAGTGGAATCAAAAGAGGAGAGAGCAAGCTAACCAGTAATCACTTCCTTATGTGCGCTTCAGAGTCTGGACCACTCAGAGATGTTCATGGAGTTATACAGAGAAGAGAAGAGGGAGGTAGGAGACAGAGGTGGCTAGGAGGATAAAGGGGGAATCAAAAGGAGATAGACAGATCCAGCCAGTAATCAGTTCCCTAAGTGTTTTCCACCATCTGGAACTCACAAAGAGATTCAAGTGTTGGGTAGAGAAGAGAAGGGGGAGGGAGGAGATAGAGGCCACCTGGTGGAGAAAAAGGAAAGTCCAAAGAGGGAGAGAGCAGTCAAGCCAGTAATCTTGCTCCCAAGTAAAAATGGGTACTGAAAATTGATTTCTTAAAGGTGCAAAATTGATAACAAATACCAAAAGTCAAAGATTTAAAATCTAGAGTAGAGGCTGGATTTTCAAAATTACAATATTAAAGAAAAAAAAACAAATTCACAAAAATTATAAAATATATGAAGTTTGCTTTAAAAAATAGGGTATCTTTTTTTTTGCAAAGTAATAGTAGGTTATAAAAATGAAAATTAAATGAGTAATAAAGGACTTAAAAATTAAAAAAAGATTAAAGAGTGATAGTAAAAATATATCTAGGACTTTCTCTGGTGTTGTTGTGGGCAGTGTGGGGTCAGTTCATTTTCGGATGGTTCCTTGATCCGTATATTTCTCAAGATTTATAGGACCCTTCCTATATAGTCAGTACTAACTACAGGGTTTTAATCTATTGCACCTGTCACTTCCAAGGAGGCTCCCTCTTTTTTGGCCTTTTCTGTTTGCTGGTCTCTTCAGTGTCTAATTTCCACCCTGACACAAGAGGGTGGTGGTGGACACTTTTTTAGGCTCACTTGTTCAGTCGTGCTGTGGGGAGGAAGGGACTCTGCAAACAAATAACACTGGTGTGTGCTCACAGTGTCTCAGCCACACTGGGTTTGTCCCCGCTCACAGCGTGTGTGGTTTCCCAGTCCACTCTGCTTAGGCTCTAGGTTGCTCTGCCGGGAATTGTCTGAGGCCGGGCCTGGGTTATTTGCACTTCCCAGGTCTAAGCCGCTCAGGTTCAGGTACTTGGGTAGTCCTCAGAGGTGCAGACTCGGTTTGGCCTGCATTTTGTGCCCTTCCCAGGTCCAAGCAGCTCAGGTGACCAAGTGTTTGGCGAGTGCGGTTGCTGCAACTTATCGCCTCCCTTGTCCTAGCAGGCGGATTCTTTACCACTGAGCCACGTGGGAAACCCAAATCTGTTATACTTATATCCCCATTTTTTGGATTCTGTTTTTCTGCCTTATGAACATTGGGCTGCATGAATATTTTTAATAATTTTCATTTTAAATAATACTTCAAATAAATGGTCCCTTTGGAAAAAAATTTTCTTTTTGGCTTTTGGAATCTTCAGGAACAAAGACCAGGTATGAATGTTCCTGTTCCAGCTGACCTGCGGTGATTTGGGTGCCTGCTTTGACTCACTTGGGCCATTCTTTTATTTTTATTGTTAAAGTATTTTATAGGGGTATAGTTGATTTTCACTGTTGTCTTAGTGTATAGTACTTCATGTGTACAGCAAAGTGAATCTGCTATACATATATCTACTCTTTTTTAGATTCTTTTCCCTATAAGTTATTACAGAGTTCCCTGTACTTTATAGTAGGTCCTTATTAGTTATCTATTTTATATGTAGTAGTGTGTATGTGTCAATCTTCCAAATTATCCCTCCCCTCCCTTAGCCCTTGTATTTTCTGCATCTGTAAGTATATTTCTGTTTTGTAGATAAGATCATTTGTAGCTTTTTGTTGGATTCTACATATAGGCAATATCATATGCTATTTGTCTTTCTCTGAATCTGACTTATGACAATCTCTAGGTCCATCCATGTTGCTGCAAATGGCATTATTTATTCCTTTTTATGTCTGAGTAATAGTCCATTGTGTATATATACCACCTCTTCTTTATCCATTCCTCTGTTGGTGGACATTTATGTCCAACTTCTATGTTCTGGTTATTGTAAATAGTGCTGCAATGAACATTGGGGGGAATTACGGTTTTCTCTGGATATTTACCCAGAAGTGAAATTGCTGGATCATATGGTAGTTCTGTTTTTAGTTTTTAAAGGAACCTCTGTATTGTTCTCCATAGGGGCTATACCAGTTAATATTCACACTAACAGTGTGGGAGGTTTCCCTTTTCTCCACATCCTCTCCAGCATTTATTGTTTGTAGGCTTTTTGATGATGGTAATTTTGACTGGTGTGAGGCGATACCTCATTGTAGTTTTGATTTACATTTCTCTAATAATTAGAGATGTTGAGCATCTTTTCATGTGCTTTTTTTGCCATTTGTATGTTTTCTTTGGAGAATGTCATTTTTGATCTTCTGCCCATTTTTTGATTGGGTTATTTGTTTGTTTTGATATTGAACCATGGACTGTGTATGTATTGGAGAATAATTCCTAGTTATTTCATCTGAAAATATTTTCCTCCATATTATGGGTTGTCTTTTCATTTTATTTATGGTTTCCTTTGCTGTATAAAAGCATTTAAGTTTAATTATGTCATATTTGTTAATTTTTTATTTTATTTTCACTACTTTCAGACGTGGATTAAAAAGTTATGACTGAAGTTTATGTCAGAGAGTGTTCTGTCTGTTTTCACCTGAGAGTTTTATAGTGTCTGGTCTTACATTTATGTCTGTAATCCATTTTGAGTTTATTTTTGTGTATAGTGTTAGGGAGTGTTTTAATTTCACTCCTTTTCAAGTAGTTGTTCAGTTTTGCCAGCACCATTTATCGAAGAGACTGTCTTTTCTCCATTATATATTCTTGCCTCCTTTGTCATAGATTAGGTGATAGTAGGAGCATGGGTTTATCTCTGTACTTTCAATCCTATTCCATTGATCTATATTTCTGTTTCTGGTACCAGTAGCATACTGTTTTGATTACTGAAGCTTTGTAGTATAGTTTTAAGACTGGGAGTCTGATTCCTTCAACTTTGTTTTTCTTTCTCAAGATTGCCTTGGCTATTCATCGTCTTTTGTGTTGCCATACAAATTGTAAAATATTTTGTTCTTATTCTGTAAAAAATGTCATTGGTTATTTGATAGGGATTACATTGAATCTATAGATTGCTTTGGGTAGTTTCTTTGTTTATTTGCTGTAGGTCCTTGTTGAAACCTTTTATCTTTTCATCTTTCTTTGAATGAGTTGAGGTCTACACAGCTGTAGCAACATGACATTCTGAACATTTCAGGTAATGTCCTATAGTTGGGAGGGGATAATCAAGTTTTCTATTAAACTTTTCCCACAAATGAGAGTTTAGGTTTTAGCTTTAGGTTTACTTGGATCTCTTAGTTATTGGTAATGGCACATTGGGGTGAGAAATATTCTCTGTAGCAAAGATCAATATCCTCACTGCTGTATGGGTACAAGATTAGCAGATGTGGGTATGTGTGGCATGAATTCACCATCCCTAACTATTTCATAGTAATAACTCTGAATCATAGTCTTTGATAATGAAAAATGAGAATGATACTTTAGATTTAAAAGCACTGGCACCTAGAATTGATTGCCTTGTTTTTGTGATTTCAACTGCAGCTGCATTGGACATAAAAAGTGAGATTACATAATGATAATTGAAGCCATAATGATGAAAGTCTGAATAATGACATGATCCTCACTCATATAATACTGTCAACTGTATGTCAATCCAGTTGGGATTAATAAAATCACCTTTCTAGTTCTTTCTAAATTCATAGTGTTTTTTTCACTGTATTATGGTCCCAATCAATAGACAGTAATATTATGAGTGATATTATCATTATATGGAAATGATTAAAATGTCATAAAGAAGTCTTCTCACTACTATATATTAATAAAAAATAGATAATTATTAAGGACCTACTATATAGCACAGGGAACTCTACTCAATACTCTGTAATGGCCTATATGGGAAAATAATTTTAGAATGAATGGATTTTATGTGTATGTGTGGCTAATTCATTTTACTGTACACCTGAAACTAACACAACTTTGTAAATCAAATATGCTCCAATAAAAATTATAAAAATAAAGGAGTCTTCTTCATAAAGTGACAGAAGGAACTAGGTGAGGGGGTGGAGAAGGAGACTGACTATTCCTCTTCTTCCTCATTTAGTTTTGAATCCTGGGGAGGTTGGCCTGATCCTGTCTCTAATCGTCACACTTACGGGGATGTTCCAGTGGTGTATCAGGCAAAGTACCGAAGTTGAGAATATGGTGATGTTTATCTCTCTATTCTTAGTCTTTTCAAGTCTCCTTGCTGTTAAATGGAATAAAAGCAATTCTAATGTAAAATAGTAAAACTATCCTTTTTACATCATTGTTAACAGAGGGATTTTTTAAAATATTCTTCTCCATCTGCTTAAAGTTAATGTTAAATAAAATATATACATCTTTTTCTCAGTTTTATGTGCTCCATGTCAACAGGTTTTATAGTCACAAACTATTCTCAAGTATAATAAATATCTCTGCAGGAGGGAGGTCATGTAATCCTGGAGAGAATATGAGCTAATTTCTTAGCAGCTTGTTTATCTTTGTTTCTTAAGGGGTAGTTCCTCATTTTTTGGAAAAAAAAAAAAAAAAGAAGTCAGTACTTTTAGGTTTGTTTATTTAATTAACAGTTTCCTCTGCCTTTCCCCCCACCCATGTTATCATTTATTCTTGTATGGGTTGAGCACCTGAAATTGCTGGAAGCCCTTCTTTCTGGTAGGATAAGCTGTCTCTCAAAATGTGCTCTCAAAGGTGTTGAGTTCTAGTTGTTTAAGAGGACTTAGTCAATATGTAAATTATACACTTTCTAAATATTTGCACCCTCTCCTAAAGGGAGAAAAACAATAAAAATGAAGTCTTTCATTTTGTCTTCTAACAGTGTAGAACGTGACTAATTATTAAAATGAAGTTTGATGACCGTCCAGTCCTGCTCATCTGTAACATGTGGCCCTTCTGTAACCACACATTACTAGTTGGTGTCCATACGTGTTCTTTTCTTTGAAAAAAATTCTCTTTTTAAAATATTCAGATGTGAAAGGTAGAGCAATAAAATCTTAAACATTCATTTCTCTAATTCTTTCAGCTTTAAGATAAAGTTGAAGGAAGTAATTGTAAGTAAAAGGGTTGAAGATGATGAACAAATCTGCAAATCACCCAAGGCCCCATGACTCCTACTTCTGTCCTTTGTGGATGCTGAGACCTGAGATATTCTATACCATATAAAAGCAAATGTGAAGATATAAAAGCAGAAGGTTTCACTTGCAATCTCTAAAATTCATAAGCAAGACTGTCTGATACTAACTCATGTGATGTCATATGCATTTCAGATGATTTCAGTAGAAAGGGGGATTGAATATATAGACCTTGAGAAAGAAGCACCCTGGGAACTCGAGTATCGTCCACCACCATCCTGGCCTCATGAAGGAAGGATTTACTTTACTTATGTTAACGTCAAGTACAGCCTAGATGGGCCTCTGATATTGAAGAATCTGGACACGCTCATTGACCCAAGAGAAAAGGTTAGTTTAAGCCATTTGCCTCTTTAAAACCCAGCTAAAGATTTAGCAACACATCTGCTCTTGGCTTCCTTGTCAGTGTGTCAGGCGGACTCTTTGTTCCTAATGGATGCAGATTAGATCAGTGGCACCATAGGTGAATCTTTCTTGGAAACTGAACATGGAATGGGGATACCAGCAATTTTTTCCCTGTAGAGTGAGCTCCCTCATGGTGGTAGATGGGTCCTGGTCTCCAGGGCTTAATCTTAACCTGACCCAGGACACTCTCCAGGACACCAGATTATTCATACTAAGTTTGGGAAGTCAGCCCTGGCTCCCTGACACTAACTGTCCAATATCCCCCACCTTCCCTCCTTTCCATCTTTTATTCTTTGTATTTCTGAGATCTCCTCCTCCTCCTATGGTGCCCTCTGGTTGCTGCTTTCTCCTCTCTCCATTGGCCTTTCATGTAGACATGTCCTCCATTCACCGACACTGAACTGCCATCACCCTGCCCCACCCTGCAGACTGCTTCTTTCTGAAGCACAGATCTGACTTCAACTGGCCTGGGTGAGCTGCTGGTAGAACCACAGCACAGCCCCAAGCCCAGTCCAGTAGGGACTGTGGGGTGAGCTCGTAGCCACTAGAGAAGAGCCAGAATCACGATTCAGTCACAGGTGAGGCACCAGAGCCCCAGACAGAGACAGGGCCCAGAGACTCCTTTAGAGTCAAAAGCAAATTGAAGGGAGCAGGGAAGATTCACATTGGAGACAGCAGAGAGGCTAGTAACCTGGACCTGCTGGCGTCCATGTCTGCTGGTGATGTTCCTTTCATGCTCAGATTGGGACCCTCAACTGGGACCAGGGCAGACTCTTGAAGAAGAGATTAAACCGGAACAGATAAGGTGGTAGGAAGCTCTTGCTCCATCTCCCTCTGCAGCCAGTATGTCTTCTGATTTACACGCACCACTGCACTCAGGTTATGTGTAGCTTCTCCCAAAGCTATGTTTTCCCAGCTTCCAGTGTGCAGTCTGCCCCTCAACCTGAGAGACCCATCCCCTCTGTCATCTGGATGGTGAAAGTCTCCTCATTTTCTGAGGCGACTCTAATGCATCTTCGAGACTCTCAATTCTTCCTCAGTGTCTTATGTTTTCTTTTAACATAGCATTTACAGTACACTTGTGGTCATAGCAGGCAAAAGTTAGAAGGAACTAAATTCTTCCTTACAATGAAATATTATTCAGTCTTAAAAAGGAAGAAAATTCTGGCCTATGGATAAACCTGGAGGACATCTTGCTAAATGAAATAAACCAGACACAAAAGAAATGAAAACTCTGATTCCATTCATGTGAGTTTCCTAGAGCAGTCAAATTCAAGAAGACAGGAAGTAGGATGGTGGTCTCCAGGGACTGCGGGAGGGGAGATGGGGAGTTGTTTGTCTAAAGGGTATAGAATATCAGTTTTACGAGGCAAAAATTTACGAGAATATCAGTTTTACGAGCTTGGTTGCACAATAATGTGAATGTACGGAACACCAAACTGTCCAATAAAATGGTTAAGTAATTAAATCTTATGTGAATTTTATCATAATTAAATTAAAAGATAGCACCTGTGACATGCCTTGTAATTTGAGGTCTGTATCTCATAGTACCTTGAAGCTTTTTAAAATCAGGAAGCATCTTATTTTCATCTTTGTTCCCTAGAAAGTGGCATTCTGCAGGGCACAGAGTACTGAGGGATTGCTGGATGACAGGGTGAATGAGTAATACACAGGTGTGAGCAACCAGGAACCAATACACACACAGAAGACAACTCTGTAAATAATCAAAAGAAATGCTCTTTTAAACTCTCACCACCCCAGACCCACCTAGTGGACTGTAGCTGTAATTTAATGAATGATAGCCTTGTAACATGAAAATGAAAAAATAAATATTCAACTTAATGCCTAAATGCTACTCAGGGAGCAGCTTCAGTTAGTCACGGCAAAAGCTGGCCCTAATTATTTTTAGTTCCACTGTAGGTCAGGAAGAAGGTGAACTGCCATGTCAGGAAAACATTCACCACAGCTCTTGCTACAATTTTGTCCCTGAGAGCTCTGAAGGTGATGTTTGTTTACTCTCTGACAATAAGTCTGTCAGATTTTCCATTGTAAATGTAATTCTGTTAACTTGTCTTAAAATTTCCCCAAAGCCATAGAATATGAATTATCTAAGAAACTCTGTAGTAAAACTTAGGAACATAAGAGATTTTTATTCTTCCTTCTTAAACCCTGCAAGTCATAGGATTATTGAGATTCTAAAATGTTTTGAGGGCAAATTAAATTTGGAGACTGAATTAATAACTGCAGCAACTTGACACAGTATCGCCATTAGCTTCATTTCTGTGTGGGGAGATGAGACCTGGGCAGTATGTTCATGAAGCCATTTCACTCCACCTGTGTACACCCTAGGTTTCCTCTCCTGCTCATGGGTCCCCACCCCTGTCACTCAAGGACACACCTTTGGTGTTGGATTTGATTGAGAGAGGCTGCTGTGAGTGGGGAGGGGATGTGGGAGTGAACCAGCCTAACAGAAGCGGGGCTTTATTCTCCTTCCCTCATTTCCTCTCCTGTCATGATTCCTGGAAGTTACCATCATTAGGAAAGTATAGTAGGTACTATGCAGGACTTTAATCCATGGAAAAAATGACAGGTGAAAATAAAGAACCAGGACTTCCCTGGTGGTGCAGTGGAGAAGAATTCACCTGCCAATTGAACCAGGGGACACTGGTTCAATCCTTGATCTGAACTGAGAAGATTTCACATGTCACAGAGCGACTGAGCCTGTGCTTCACAACTGCTGAGCCCACGTGCCACAACTGCTGAGCCCACGTGCCACAACTGCTGAGCCCACGTGCCACAACTACTAAAGCTTGTGCTCAGCAACAAAAGCAGCCACCTCAGTGAGAAGTCTGTACACTGCAACAAGGAGTAACTTCCACTCATCACAACTCGAGACAGCCTGCCCAAAGCAACCATGACCCAGCACAGCCAAAAACTTAAAAAACAACAACAACAACAACAATTAGAAAAAAAAAACAGCGTGAAATAAATAGCATGCTAGGCTTCCTGGTGAACATGGGCTGCATTTTTCATTTAGATGATTTTGTCAGCTAAGAATAGCTGTAGTGTAGTGTGAAGAGTTTGGAGAAGGAAATGGCAACCCACTCCAGTATTCTTGCCTGGAGAATCCCAGGGACAGAGGAGCCTAGTGGGCTGCTGTCTATGGGGTCGCACAGAGTCGGACATGACTGAAGTGACTTAGCAGCAGTAGCAGTAGCAGTGGTTGATTTGATCATTTTAGAGAGTCCTGGGCCATATTAAAGCATTTCCCAGCTCTTGAGGTAGATTGATTTTGTTTGTTTCTGCTCACGGCTCTTACTTGGATAATACACTTTTACAGATGCTTACTAGACTTTGCTATAATGTGCAAAAAATTAGTTTCTATATTTTCTCTTTTTTTATGTACTGTTTTCTTATAAAGTCCTCCCTTTACTCTCAGCTTGTCCCGCTTCCCCTGTGAAGCTACCTCATTCCTTGTGACTCAGACTCTGGTGCCAGAGCAGCAGCACCTGCATCTCCTGGAGCTTCTTAGAAATGCAGGGTCTCAGGCCCATTCAGACCACTTTCTCAGCATTGGATTTAAACAGGACCTCCTAATAAAGTCCTTTCTCTCCCATGGGCAGTGTTTGATGACTGGTGACCTGTGATTTCCAAAAAATGTCCTTTGACAGTTTGAAACTGAGCTCGTGAATCACCCAAACCCCTATTGTGACTGAGCAGGAGGCACTAGAAAGCTCTGTGCCACTTACCCTACAGATTTACTTACGTTTATATTCTATAAATTTGATTTAGGACATATCTGAATGGTGTAGTGGTTTTCCCCACTTTCTTCGATTTCAGTCTGAATTTGGCAATAAGGAGTTCACGATCTGAGCCACAGTCAGCTCCTGGTCTTGTTTTTGCTGACTATATAGAGATTCTTCATCTTTGGCTGCAAAGAATATAATCATTCTGATTTCGGTGTCGACCATGTGGTGATGTCCATGTGTAGAGTCTTCTCTTGTGTTGTTGGAAGAGGGTGTTTGCTATGACCAGTGCATTCTCTTGGCAGAACTCTATTAGCCTTTGCCCTGCTTCATTTTGTATTCCAAGGCCAAATTTGCCTGTTACTCCAGGTGTTTCTTGACTTCCTACTTTTGCATTCCAGTCCCCTATAATGAAAAGGACATCTTTTTTTGGATGTTAGTTCTAGAAGGCCTTGTAGGTCTTCGTAGAACTGTTCAACTTCAGCTTCTTCAGCATTACTGGTTGGGGCATAGACTTGGATTACTGTGATATTGAATGGTTTGCCTTGGAAATGAACAGAGATCATTCTGTCGTTTTTCAGATTGCATCCATATACTGCATTTCGGACTCTTTTGTTGACCATGATGGCTACTCCATTTCTTCTAAGGGATTCCTGCCCACAGTAATACTGGTTATCTGAGTCAAATTCACCCATTCCAGGCCACCTTATCCTAGAATGTCAATGTTCACTCTTGTCATCTCCTATTTGACCACTTCCAATTTGCCTTGATTCATGGACCTAACATTCCAGGTTCCTATGCAATATTGGTCTTTACAGCATCAAACCTTGCTTATATCACCAGTCCCATCCACAACTGGGTGTTGTTTTTGCTTTGGCTTGAGAAACACTGGGCTGGAAGAAGCACAGGCTGGACTCAAGATTGCCGGGAGAAATATCAATAACCTCAGATATGCAGATGACACAACCTTTATGGCAGAAAGTGAAATAGAGCTAAAGAGCCTCTTGATGAAAGTGAAAGAGGAGAGTGGAAACGTTGGCTTAAAGCTCAACATTCAGAAAACAAAGATCGTGGCATCTGGTCCCATCACTTCCTGGGAAATAGACGGGGAAACAGTGGAAACAGTGTCAGACTTTATTTTTCTGGGCTTCAAAATCACTGCAGATGGTGACTGCCATCATGAAATTAAAAGACACTTACTCCTTGGAAGGAAAGTTATGAGCAACCTAGACTGCATATTAAAAAGCAGAGACATTACTTTGTCAATAAAGGTCTGTATAGTCAAGGCTATGGTTTTTCCAGTGGTCATGTATGGATGTGAGAGTTGGACTATAAAGAAAGCTGAGCACTGAAGAATTGATGCTTTTGAACTGTGGTGTTGGAGAAGACTCTCGAGAGTCCCTTGGACTGCAAGGAGATCCAGCCAGTCCATTCTGAAGGAGATCAGTTCTGGGTGTTCTTTGGAAGGGCTGGTGTTGAAGCTGAAACTCCAATACTTTGGCCACCTGATACGAAGAGCTGACTCATTGGAAAAGACCCTGATGCTGGGAGAGATTGGGGGCAGGAGGAGAAGGGGATAACAGAGGATGAGATGGTTGGATGGCATCACTGACTCAATGGACATGGATTTGGGTGGACTCCCGATGATGATGGACAGGGAGGCCTGGCGTGCTGTGATTCATGGGGTCGCAAAGAGTCAGACACGACTGAATGATTGAACTGAACTGATATTCTATAAATTGAGCCTTTACAGTATAATCTAATTCTGTGATTCTACTGTATTTATTTGCATCTTTCCCTGGAGTTTGTCTTCATCACAGTTTTCATCCTGCTGTCTGTCCTTCTCTACACTACCCTTCTGCAGGGACTGGAGGAATTTCCCATGGGCTCAGCCCTGGCTTGAACTGGAGTCAGAGGTAGCTGAGCAAGGCAGTTAGAGATTGCTGAGTGTATGTGTGGCTCTTTCACCAGCTGACGGGATGAAATATGAGTCTTGCTGCCCCAAGCAGGGCAGGAAGTCTGTCTGGTCTGTTCCCCAGGCACCATGTGCCCCGCTCAACTGCAGGTTTCTCTCAGCCCAGCTGTGGGTGCCGGTTCTTCCTGCTGACAGCCAGCCCACCTGCCCTCAGGCACACTCTTGCTCCCACTCACCAGGTATATGCCTGTATTCACATCATACTCTAACCTTCTGGTTGTAGGATCTCTATGTTAGGCTTGTGCCTTTAAATGTAGCTACACTTCTCCCCACTTTCTCTGTTCTGGCTACACAGAGGGACATGATAAGGTGCCAGGCCATCCAGGTGATAAGGAGGCCATTAGCAGATGGAGAAGAGCCCGAGGATGTGGATTTAAGTCCCATCCTGTGACTTATGGGCTCTGACATTTCAGGCAGACTAATTCATCTCACTAAGCCTCAATCTTTTCTTCTGCAAAATGGGAGCAGTAGGATGTAACCTGTAGGGGTGTTGTACAACTTAAGACAAGACATGTAAAGCACTTACCACGGGGATTAGATTAATTGCTTGGATAAAGATGGCCATCATATCATTGGGTGTTAAATGACCATAACCACTTATACTCAAAAGTTGTCTGTCCTATGAGAAAAGAGGTATTGGCCACTTGGAGTTGTATCTATAGCTGTAGGATCCATCTATTGTGTCTTTCTCTGTCTGGTTTATCATATACTTAAATAATACAGTAATAGATTTTCCATAAATTTGTCTGGCCTGAGTTAAAAATCTGTTCCCAATGGAAGCTTCTTTTTCTTAGCACACCACAGGTAATAAGACAGTCAAATCCAATACAAATTCTGTGGTCAACATTTACAGTTCATCTGAGGAAACAAGAAAATGAATATATTAGCTTTGTAAGCTAGAAAGACATAATAATTTTTATAGATGTTTTTACAAAAATGACCTAACATCTGTTAGGGTTGGGGCAAGCCGACATGAGGGGACAGGGAGAGCATTTCCAAGGATTTAGGCATGTGAGACAACTTAGCGATGTGTGGTCAGGGTTTCAGCAGGTGGAGATGCATTTAGCAGAAATGCATGTGAAAGTACTTTAGGAGGTGGAGTCAACATAAGCAAAAAGCATGATGCCCTGATCCAATAAATGAAGAACTAGGCACCTGAAGAGCATTCAGGAAAATCAGCTACCAGATGTGTAGCAGACATTTTCATGTTCAACTCTGAACACTCCCGAGTTACCCCAAGGAAGGTGACTTGTGGACATGAAGGATGGAGAGGTCAGTGGGAACACTTTTGTAGAAGAAACATTCTGGGATGGAGTGATGGGCACAGAACCTGTGGCCTTTGGGAGTTTAATTTGAGAAGTGAGAGCCTGAGGACGAGAGTGGGCAGATGCAGGAGGCGGGAGCTGTTGTGCCTCCAGGAAAATGTAAAAGTGATTCCATTTTTTGGGGGATCAAACTGATGTCGATTAAAACCAAGATATAACACTCGGGTTTGTGAATGTGCAGGGAATCGAGCTTCCTCTGAAAATGTTCATACTTGATTCTCAGCAGTTTCACATCTGAGAATTTATCTGAAGGAAATCCTTCAGAATGTTTGCAAAAAAGATTTAGCTTCCAGGATAGTTAGCAGAGTTATTTATAATAGGAAATTATTGGAAACTGCCTAAATATCCAGCAGTAGGGGGTTTGTTAGCCATTAAAATAAATATTCTTATGAAATACTAAATGAAAACACATAATATGTTCATATTAATCCCATTTTGTTTATATATGGGAACTTGTGTCTTTAAGAACACATACAGAAGTCTAGAAAGTAAAAATATCTTGAAAATGTTTTTCTCAGAGTGCTAAGTATAGCTATTTATTTATTTTTCAAATTTATTTGCACTGATTATGATTAAGGATCATAATCATAAAAAATAGTTTTTTTTTTCACTAAATCATAAAATAAAGTTTGTTTTAACTTGTTTTTTAAAAGGTAAAGCAGCCTGGCACTGCAGTGCTGACTGTGGATCTTAAAATGAGGAACTGAGTCATAAAACACTGCAAGAGTAGAGTCTTCAGGGCTTGTCACCATGCTGGACTCAGGGAAAGGAGGTGGACAGTTCAGCCCCTGAAGCTGGGAATGAAGTCGTGAGAGTAATGCGGGAAAGACAGAGGAAGTGGTTGCTTTGTGTGGGGCATTTTGTATTGATTATGTTGAGTTTGGTGTGTACAGAGAAATCCAGGTGCAAATGTCTAACAAGTTGATGTCATCATTAGAGACCAACCTGGCTGGGAAAACAGAAAGGGGCCATTTCAAAGCAAATATAATATTTTTTCCAAGTGTTTTTATAATTTTATTTATTTATTTTTGGCAGTGCTGGGTCTTTGTTGCTGCTTGGGCTTTTCTCTAGTTGTGGTGAGCGGGGACTCCTCTTGTTGTATGCCTGGGCTTCTTATTGTGGTGGCCTCTCCTGTTACAAAGCACAGTTTATAGGGTTTGAGGGCTTCAGTAGTTGTTGCATGTAGCTCAGTAGTTTGGGTTCCCAGATTGTAGAGCACAGGCTCAATAGTTGTGGCACACAGATTTAGTTGCTCTGTGTCCTGTGGGATTCTCCTGGATGAGGGATTTCACCCATGTCTCCTGTACTGGCAGGTAGATTCCTTACCACTGAGCCACCAGGGAAGCCCTCCAAGAGTCTTTAATTGAAGAATGTGGGCTTACTGATACTGGTGACACTCTTCACGGGCAATTGGTAAAAACCCTTTGGTTACCCAGAAAAGACATTCAGACTATAGTTTTCATGACTGAACTGCAGGATAGCCAGAGCCAGATTTTCTTTGAGTTGCCTTTTTCTCTTTTGGGGGCCTGTGGCCAGGCAGCCTGTGGGATCTTAGTTCTCTGATGAGGGATTGAATTCACACCTCCTACAGAGGAAGTTCGTAGTGATGCTTTCTAAGGCCCACTTGACTTCACATTCCAGGATGTCTGGTTCTAGATGAGTGATCACACCATTGTGATTATCCGGGTCGTGAAGATCCTTTTGTACAATTCTTCTGTGTATTCTTGCCATCTCTTCTTAATATCTTTTGCTTCTGTTAGGTCCATACCATTTCTGTCCTGTATCGAACCCATCTGTGCATGAAATGTTCCCTTGGTATCTCTGATTTTCTTGCAGAGATCTCTAGTCTTTCCCATTCTGTTGTTTTCCTCTATTTCTCTGCATTGATCACTGAAAAAGGCTTTCTTATCTCTTCTTGCTATTCTTTGGAACTATGCATTCAGATGCTTATATCTTTCCTTTTCTCCTTGGCTTTTCGCTTCTCTTCTTTTCACAGCTATTTGTAAGGCTTCCCCAGACAGCCATTTTGCTTTTTTGCATTTCTTTTCCATGGGGATGGTCTTGATCCCTGTCTCTGTCTCCTGTACAATGTCACGAAGCTCATTCCATAGTTCATCAGGCGATGGAATTCCAGTAGAGCTATTTCAAATCCTGAAAGATGATGCTGTCAAAGTGCTGCACTCAATATGCCAGCAAATTTGGAAAACTCGGCAGTGGCCACAGGACTGGAAAAGTTCAGTTTTCATTCCAGTCCCAAAGAAAGGCAATGCCAAAGAATGCTCAAACTACCACACAATTGCACTCATCTCACATGCTAGTAAAGTAATGCTCAAAATTCTCCAAGCCAGGCTTCAGCAATACATGAACCGTGAACTTCCTGATGTTCAAGCTGGTTTTAGAAAAGGCAGAGGAACCAGAGATCCAATTGCCAACATGTGCTGGATCATGGAAAAAGCAAGAGAGTTCCAGAAAAACATTTATTTCTGCTTTATTGACTATGCCAAAGCCTTTGACTGTGTGGATCACAATAAACTGTGGAAAATTCTGAAAGAGATGGGAATACCAGACCACCTAACCTGCCTCTTGAGGAATCTGTATGCAGGCCAGGAAGCAGCAGTTAGAACTGGACATGGAACAACAGACTAGTTCCAAATAGGAAAAGGAGTACATCAAGGCCGTATATTGTCACCCTGCTTATTTAACTTCTATGCAGAGTACATCATGAGAAACGCTGGACTGGAAGAAACACAAACTGGAATCAAGATTGCCAGGAGAAATATCAATAATCTCAGATATGCAGATGACACCACCGTTATGGCAGAAAGTGAAGAGGAACTAAAAAGCCTCTTGATGAATGTGACAGAGGAGAGTGAAAAAGTTGGCTTAATGCTCAACATTCAGAAAACGAAGATCATGGCGTCCGGTCCCATCACTTCATGGGAAATAGATGGAGAAACAGTGGAAACAGTGTCAGACTTTATTTTTTGGGGCTCCAAAATCACTGCAGATGGTGACTGCAGCCATGAAATTAAAAGACACTTACTCCTTAGAAGAAAAGCTATGACCAACCTGGATAGCATATGCAAAAGCAGAGACATTACTTTGCTGACTAAGGTCCATCTAGTCAAGGCTATGGTTTTTCCAGTAGTCATGTATGGATGTGAGAGTTGGACTGTGAAGAAAGTTGAACACTGAAGAATTGATGCTTTTGAACTGTGGTGTTGGAGAAGAGTCCCTTGGACTGCAAGGAGATCCAAGCAGTCCATTCTGAAGGAGATCAGCCCTGGGATTTCTTTTGAAGGAATGATGCTAAAGCTGAAACTCCAGTACTTTGGCCACCTCATGCGAAGACTTGACTCATTGGAAAAGACTCTGATGCTGGGAGGCATTGAGGGCAGGAGGAAAAGGGGATGACAGAGGATGAGATGGCTGGATGGCATCACTGACTTGATGGGCGCGAGTCTGAGTGAACTCCAGGAGTTGGTGATGGATAGGGAGGCCTGGTGTGCTGTGATTCATGGGGTTACAAGGAGTCGGACACGACTGAGCCACTGAACTGAACTGAACAGAGGGAGTACAGAATCTTAAGCACTGGACTGCCAGGGAGGTCCCCCCATTTTTTTTTTGTTTGTTTCTGTTTTTCTTTTATTTTCCTCACTGGAGTATGGAGTTCACAGACCTGTGGTTATGAGCAGTCCTTGGTGCTCCTGCATATCTCAGTCCATTTATCCAAAGTCTACAAATGTTCCTGGTTGCACAATGGATCAGTTTCAGTGGAGCTGATAACATGGAAACATATACACATTCTCACAGATACAGTTCTCACTTGTGTCCTTATATGTAATGATTTGCGTATGAGAACACCCAGAAATATAGGCACACCTGTTTTATTGTGCCTCACAGATAATGCATTTTTAAAAACAAATTGTACATTTATGGCAACACTGTGTCAAGCTAGTATATTGGCACAATTTTTCCTACAGCATTTGCTAACTTCATGTCTCTGTGTCACATTTTTGTAATTCTCACAGTATTCTGATCTGTGATCAGTGTATTTTAATGTTAAAGGCTCAGGTGATGGTTAGCATTCTTTTAGCAATAAAGTATTGAAAATTAAGGTTGTACATCATTTTAATATAAAATGCTCTTGTACACTTAGTAGACTACAATATAGTATAAACATAAATTTATTTGAACAGAGAAACAAAAAATTCATATAACTTATTTTTTGATTTTCACATGATTGAGGTAGTCTGAAACCAAATCCAAAATATCCTCGAGTTCTGCCTGTATACACACGTGAGCCACATATATACACACTACAATCTGTCTGTGGGCACAGAATGGCCCATCTGTATTATACAGATTAGGGTTTAAAATAAGGCACAAAATGTCCTGAGAAACCTGTATTCAGGTCAAGAAACAAGAGTTAGTACTGGACATGGAACAAGAGACTGGTTAAAAATTGGGAAAAGTGATCTAGTTTCATTCTTTTACAGGTGGTTGACCAGTTTTCCCAGCACCACTTGTTAAAGAGATTGTCTTTACTCCATTGTATATTCTTGCCTCCTTTGTCAAAGATAAGGTGTCCATAGGTGTGTGGATTTGTCTCTGGGCTTTCTATTTTGTTCCATTGATCTATATTTCTGTCTTTGTGCCAGTACCATACTGTCTTGTTACTGTGGCTTTGTAGTAGAGCCTGAAGTCGGGCAGGTTGATTCCTCCAGTTCCATTCTTCTTTCTCAAGATTGCTTTGGCTATTCGAGGTTTTTTGTATTTCCATACAAATCTTGAAATTATTTGTTCTAGTTCTGTGAAAAATAGCGCTGGTAGCTTGATAGGGATTGCATTGAATCTGTAGATTGCTTTGGGTAGTATACTCATTTTCACTATATTGATTCTTCTGATCCATGAACATGGTATATTTCTCCATCTATTAGTGTCCTCTTTGATTTCTTTCATCAGTGTTTTATAGTTTTCTCTATATAGGTCTTTAGTTTCTTTAGGTAGATATATTCCTGAGTATTTTATTCTTTTCATTGCTATGGGCACGGGGATGATCCAGAGAGATGATATGAGGTGGGAGGGGGGTCCAGGATCAGGAGCTCATATACACCCATGGCAGATTCATGTCAATGTATGGCAAAACCAATACAGTATTGTAAAGTAAAATAAAAATAAAATTTAAAAATAAAATAAAATAAAAAAATATTGGGAAAAGAGTGTGTCAAGGCTGTATATTGTTATTCTGCTTATTCAACTTATATGCAAAGTACATCATGTGAAATGCTGGGCTGGATGAAACTCAAGCTGGAGTCAAGACTGCCGTGAGAAATATCAATAAACTCAGTTATGCAGATAACACCAACCTTATGTCAGAAAGCAAAAAAGAACTAAAGAGTGAAAGTGAAAGAGGAGAGTGAAAAAGCTGGCTTAAAACTCAACATTCAATAAACAACAATCATGGCATCCAATCCTATCACTTTGTGGCAAATAGATGGGGAAACAATGGACACAGTGACAGACTTTATTTTCTTGGTCTCCAGAATCCCTGTGGTCAGTTATTGCAGCCATGAAAGTAAAAGACACTTGCTCTTCGGAAGAAAAATCTATGACAAACCTAGACAGTGTATTAAAAAGCAGAGATATTACTTTACCAACAAAAGTCCATATAATGAAAGCTATGGTTTTTGCAGTAGTCGTGTATGGATGTGAGTGTTGGAACGTAAGGAAGGCTGAGCGCTGAAGAATTGATGCTTTTGAACTGTGGTGTTGAAGAAGACTTTTCAGAGTCCCTTGAACAGCAAGGAGATCAAACCAGTAAATCCTAAAAGAAATCAATCCTGAATATTCATTGGAAAACTTATGCTGAAGCTGAAGCTCCAATACTTTGGTTACCTGATGAGAAGAGCCAATTCACTGGGAAAGACCCTGATGGGAAAGATTGAAGACAGGAGGAGAAGAGGATGACAGAGGATGAGATGGTTGGATGGCATCACTGACTCAATGGACATGAGTTTGAGCAAGCTCAGGGAGATGATGAAGAATAGGGAGGCCTGGCGTGCTGCAGTCCATGGGGTCACAAAGAGTTGGATGTGACTGAGTGACTAAACAACAACAACAAAGTATCTTATAGACATTGTATTATCTTTGTAAGATAATAAAATTAGCTAAACCTGCTTTTTCTTATGTTTAATCTCTTTAAAGGTAAATTCTGCTTTGAAATGCCATGATTGATTTGACAGACTAAGATGCAAAACTTTAGATATTCAAATCAGAAAATATGAAAATTTCCAAGAATTCTGGTTATATTGCTCAGAAAGATTTAGTTGTTCCATTTAAAGCTATGTGTTTTAAAATTTTACTGATTTACAAGTGATCAAAAGCATGTCTTACACTGTCATCAATTCCAGATTCTAAATAGAGATGAAATCATCACTTGGGAAGCTTACCTCAGGCAATTTGCAGTTGGGCTTCCCTGGTGGCTCAGACGGTTCCATCCCTGGGTCAGGAAGATCTCCTGGAGTAGGAAATGGCAACCCTCTGTACTATACTTGCCTTGAGAATTCCATGGACAGAGGAGCCTGGCAGGCTACATTCCATGGGGTTGCAAAGAGCTGGACAAGACTGAGTGACTAATACTTTCTTGTACTTTCAAACTCATTGATAAAAAAGGCCAGTTTCTACATACATATTTGAATGAAGTTTTATTCCTTACCAGCATTTAACCTGCACTGTATAGATTCTTTAACTTTATTGTTAGTCATTTAATTTCTCTCTGCTTTGGTATTAATAAATAGACTGACATGTCATTTTTTTATTTTTCCAAAATTCAATTGTAGATATTAATTTTTAAATAAACTACCTTTTGTGCTGCTCTGATGAAAGGTCTCCTGTAAATAATAAATTTTCTTTGTGTTGTTTTTAATCTCATTATGTGCATTTTGTCTATTTTATATTTTAATTTGTTTTAAGATAGAATGTAATTAAGATATTTAATATCAGGAAGTGATTTCAGTTTTGTACCAAAGAATAAGTCCTCTTAAAAGATCCCTGAGAAAGTGAGTACTTGTTTGTGTATAACACTTATGACTTGTTGACATCTCTGTAAAGTTACCCATGTAATTCTCAAGGTCAGATTACCCAGGCAGTAGGAATAAACCTAATTTAAAAACTGACTTCTTATGCACCACTTAGGAGACTGCTGTTTTTTCAATGCCAGCAGATTTTTTTTTTTAGTTATCTTCTTGCTTTATTTATGAATGTTAATTACACACATACATACACATGTAAACACATACACCACACACAATACATGTCTCCCCCTTTTAACCTACCACATAATGGATGCTATGTGATAATCACAGAAAACAAACAATTTTTAGCATATTAAGCATTCCTTTGGGAAACCTGACTTCCCTGGTGGCTCAGACGGTAAAGCGTCTGCCTACCTACAATGCAGGAGGCCTGGGCTCAATTCCAGGGTCAGGAAGATCCACTGGAGAAGGAAATGTCAACCCACTCCAGGTCTCTTGCCCAGAAAATCCCATGGAGGAGCCTAGTAGGTTTACAGTCCATGGGGTCAGAAAGAGTTGGACATGACTGAGCGACTTCACTTTCACTTTCAGGGAAATCTGAATAAAACTACATAAATAAAACTGTAAGAAGGCATAAAAATCACTCACATTTATATTACATATGCTTGGGTTGATGGTGGTCTCAAGAAGGGACACTTGTAAATATCTGCCATTTTTGGTTGCCACAATTTGGGGGTTGCATCTGTTATCTAGTGGGTAGAGTTCATTGCTACTGTCAAACATCTTACAATATGCAAGATAGTCCCCAGATCCCCCAACAATGAATTATCTGGACCCAAATGTCATCAAGACCATGCTTGAGAAACTATAGACTACACTTTATATATAATAAAACTTTGAAAATTAGTCTTCAACAAGCAGGGTTTAATTGCTCTGGGTCTCTTTACAGCGTGGCATTGTGGGAAGAACAGGAGCTGGAAAAAGTTCCCTCATCGTTGCTCTCTTTAGATTGTCAGAACCTGAAGAACCTGACATTTGGATTGATGGAATCTGGACAACCAACATTGGACTTCATGATTTAAGGAAGAAAATGTCAGTTGCACCTCAGGTATGCATATCAGAGCATTCTCACACGTTCTTTTAATAAGGTATATAAGTTTAATTGCTTTTAATTTGATTTTTATTTTCAAGTTACGTGAAAGGGTTGATCCTTATTTTCCCAATAGAGCATATTTTTAGCATCAGGTATTTTCAACAGACATTTTCATTGGATACCATGTTTTCTTTGTTCATTCATTAGTTCTGTGTCCATGTGATTTAATAACTTACTGAGATAGGTTTCTGGACTCAGTCTTCCTCAGTTGCCACAATTTTATCCACTGATAACCACATAATTCTGAGAATAAAAGGATAAATGGTTTGTCTAGCACTGGAGAGGTTCCTATAGGGAAACATGACTTTTAAGTGTTTCACAGATAGAGTTTTGCTGTGGGAAATGAGGACATCTTTTCAAAGGTGATAGTCTCCTTGGAAGACTTTCTGTGAAACTGATGAGCTTTGAGAATTACAGGGTATATAGATGCTGGGGAGACTTTGACAGTTCATCTATTAATAAATAATTTTCACCAGGGAGGCAGTATAGAATAGTGAGGTAGAGCAGGTAACCAAGAAGTCTGTCTCTATGTACCTCAGTTTTCTCTGTCTGTTTTTTTAAATTTAAATTTTATTTTACTTTACAATACTGTATTGGTTTTGTCATACATTGACATGAATCCGCCACAGGTGTACATGAGTTCCCAATCCTGAATTCCCCTCCCACCTCCCTCCCCATATCATCTCTCTGGATCATCCCCGTGCACCAGCCCCAAGCATCCTGTATCTTGTATCGAACATAGACTGGTGATTCATTTCTTACATGATAGTATACATGTTTCAATGCCATTCTCCCAAATCATCCCACCCTCTCCCTCTCCCTCAGAGTCCAAAAGTCTGTTCTATACATCTGTGTCTCTTTTGCTGTCTCGCATACAGAGTTATCATTACCATCTTTCTAAATTCCATATATATGTGCCAGTATACTGTATTGGTGTTTTTCTTTCTGGCTTACTTCACTCTGCATAATCAGCTCCAGTTTCATCCATCTCATTAGAACTGATTCAAATGTATTCTTTTTAATGGCTGAGTAATATTCCATTGTGTATATGTACCACAGCTTTCTTATCCAGTAATCTGCTGATGGACATCTAGGTTGTTTCCATGTCCTGGCTATTATAAGCAGTGCTGTGATGAACACTGGGGTACACGTGTCTCTTTCAATTCTGGTTTCCTCGGTGTGTATGCCCAACAGTGGGATTGCTGAGTCACAAGGCAGTTCTATTTGCAATTTTTTAAGGAATCTCCACACTGTTCTCCAAAGTGGCTATACTAGTTTGCATTCCCACCAACAGTGTAAGAGGGTTCCCTTTCCTCCACACCATCTCCAGCATTTGTTGCTTGTAGACTTTTGGATCGCAGCCATTCTGACTGGTGTGAAATGGTACCTCATTGTGGTCTCGATTTGCATTTCTCTGATAATGAGTGATGTTGAGCATCTTTTCATGTGGCTCCTCCAAAAGTTGAACAGGAAAAGTTATTTGAACAATTTTATTATGACCCAGTCATAATGGGTTTCAGGTCATCCTGACTTTGCAGTCAGTAGTAAGGAGGCTCTGTGAGGCGGGTCATCCTGATGCACAGGTGAGAGAATGTGGGGATCAGGTTGATGTAGAATCCAAGGAGATCTCTCCTTGGACAGAGATGCTGCAGACCCCAGGAGCTGACTTCTCTTTGCACGTGTGAGGATGTTCCTTTCACACAAATGGAGAGATTCCATATCCTATAAGACTGATCAGTGGAGAAAAGAGCCTACTTTATTCTTCAGTGCCAGTGTATAAATATTTAATGGTTTTGCTTTGAGGCACAAACCTCAACTAATCATGCTATTGATATTTCCCAGTCACACTAAGATTGATAATTAATTTAAGTAGATTTTGATGTAAAGTTTCTCCAGTGATTATATCCTCAGTTTACGTGTGTGTGCTTAAGCCCATGGTCCCAGGAAGCCTTTTTTTGTTTTGTTTTTTAAAGAATCAAGTCCTCCTTTCTCTTCTTCAGGTTTTCTCTTAAGATAAAAAACTTCTTCAACATTTTTTTCTTCTCTTAATGTTCAATAGTCTGGAGGATATTTTGTAGCACGCTGGAAAGTTATTTTATAGATAATGTTTTCTAAATATATATTTGCAATTTTATTATTAATAATTACATTAAATTTTGATGTTTTATATTTTAATTCTGTTCTGTAAGCATTGGGATATAATGTAAAGAGGTTAAGGTAATAACATTCAGCATTTTGGGATATTTAGGAACCTGTTTTATTCACTGGAAGAGTGAGGAACAATCTGGATCCTTTTAATGAACATACAGATGAGGAACTGTGGAATGCCTTAGAAGAGGTAATTTATTAATATTAAATATCAGTATCCATGCGTGTACATTTAGAGCACTGCAGGCAATTAAGAGGAGCTTAACAGTTTAACTGACTTTGTTTACCTTCTAGAAGAACATTGATGACATGTGTACATTTATAATGTTTATTAATTGATGATGATGAAAACCAACAATATAATGCCATGTTTCCATCTTAGCTTTTTTCCTTAAAACCTTGAATGACTAGACACATTATCTTGTCCTTTGCAGAGCACTAAATTAGACATTAAAGTTGTGGGATCAAATTCTACTGGTGATCTAGTGATGTAATTACCCTCCAGTGTTCGTTTTATTCCTCTGGTCTTAGGGAACATCTACTAAGTGGAGAAAATAGTAGTTTTTCATTATTAACTGAAAGATGTGAATGAGATCAGGCCAATAAAATGAGGAAGTTTCATAGTAAAGTGTCTATAAAAGTATATTTTTATAGCTGGAATGTGAGAAGAAGACAGAAAAAAGAGATTCACGCCAGTCATGTCTGACTCTTTGCAATCCCACAGACTGTAGCTTGCCAGGCTCCTCTGTACATGGACTTCTCCAGGCAAGAATACTGGAGTGGGTTGCCATTCCATCCTCCAGGGGATCTCCCCAACCCAGAGATCAAACCTGAGTCTCCCACACTGCAGGCAGATTATTGTCTGAGCCACCAGGGAAGCCCTGGAATGTGAGAATGATTATTTATTGGTGATTATGTCATTTTAATGCTGAAGCATGACTGCAGGTAACAGAACCCTGGAGAATGTGCTGAGCTTTTGTATGGAGAGGTTCATTTCTTGAGAATTTTCTGTCATTTGTGTCATGTTTCCCCTTGCCCCACTTCTTTGAATTCCCTCACCCTTGCATGAAACATTTTTGACTGTTATCTTGCTGTTTGTTTGAATATTTATTGCAAATTATTTTGTATATTTTCCCTCATTTTACAAGTTGATTCTACTGAGGGCAGAAACTCTAGACTTCTAAACCACAGATAGTCTTTGAATTTTTCATAGGACCTAGCTCAGTCTTTTGGTTCTGAAAAGTAAGCACGCGCATTCCTATACACTAACAATGAAAGATCAGAAAGAGAAATTAGGAAATAATCCCACTACCATTGCCAACAAAAAGAATAAAATATGTAAGAATAAACCTACTTAAGGAGGCAAAAGATAAGTACTCAGAAACTGTAATTTACTGACAAAGGAAACCAAAATTGACACAAACAGTTGAAAGATATATTCTTGGATTGGAAGAATCAATATTGTGAAAATGACTATACTATCCAAAGAATCTACAGATTCAATACAATCCCTGTCAAATTACAAATGGCATTTTTTTCATAGAATTAAGGCAAAAATTTTACAATATGTATGGAAACACGAAAGATCCTGAATAGCCAAAGCAATCTTAAGAAAGAAAATATGAAGCTGGGGATTAGGTTCCTGATTTCAGGTTACATTATTAAGTTGGCCAAAAAGTTCATTACATACGATATTATAGAAATACCAAAATGAACTTTTTTTGACAAATTCAGTGCAGAGCTACAGTTGTCAAGATGGTATGGTACTGGCACACACACACACACACACACACACACACACAACAAAACAAAACAAAACAGAAATATAGATCAAGGGAACAGTACAGAAAGCCCAGAGATAAACTCACATACCTATGGTCACCTAATCACCTAATCTATGACAAAGAGGGAAGAATATAGAATGGAGAAAAGACATCTCTCAATAAGTGGTGCTGGAAAAATTGGATGGCTACATGTAAAAGAATGAAATTAGAACACTCCCTAATACCATATTGGAGAAGGAAATGGCAACCCATTCCAGTATTCTTGCCTAGAGAATCCCGTGGACATAGGAGCCTGGTGGGCTGCTGTCCATAGGGTCACACAGAGTCAGACATGACTGAAGTGACTTAGCATGCATGTATGCATTGGAGAAGGAAATGGCAACCCACTCCAGTATTCTTGCCTAGAGAATCCTGTGGGCAGAGGAGGCTGGTGAGCTGCTGTCTATGGGGTCACACAGAGTCGGACATACTGAAGTGACTTAGCAGCAGCAGCAGCTAATACCATATACAAAAATAAACTCAAATGGATTAAAGACCTAAATGTAAGACCAGATCCAATAAAACTCTTAGAGAAAACAAAGGGAAAACACTCTTTGACATAAATAACTACTAAATTTTTAATTGCTCTCTTCATTTCAGAAAAGTGTGGCATAGTTCCTTAAATTTTTTTCATTACAAATCTGAGTAATTGTTTGTGTTATTTTGAATTGATGTATTTTTCATTTAGTGTTACCCTTACAGGCAAGCTCTGAAATCTGTAATATGTAGATGAACCTTGACTGTAAGCAGGCGGTCATACATTTCCAGCCAGAAATTCTGGTTTCTGAAGGATGTCAGCACTGAGTCTTTACACACCCACCTGGCTTTCTAGCAACATGAGGATTTTGTTTTCCTAAATCAGGCCAATTGCTTTACCTTTTCCTGCCCCAAAAGAAGTGCACCTCTGATTTCATTTAAGTCTTTGAGTCTGTAGTGAAATTCTAGAAGAGAAGAGAGGAGAGCAGTTAACTATCAAATATAATAAAAGATAGGATGATCCAATGATCTTGCTGAAGAATGCTGAAGAAGCTGCAGTTGAAAGTGAAACAGGAGAGTGAAAAAGTTGGCTTAAAATTCAACATTCAAAAACGAAGATCATGGTATCTGGTCCATCACTTCATGGCAAATAGATGGGGAAACAATAGAAACACTGAAAAACTTTATTTTGAGGGTCTCCAAAATCACTTCACTTGGACCACAGCCATGAAAATAAAAGACGCTAGCTCCTTGGAAGAAAAGCTGTGACCAACCTTGACAGCATATTACTTTAAATGTTACATTACTTTGCCAACAAAGTTCCATCTTGTCAAAGCTACGATTTTTCTAGTAGTCATGTGTGAGTTGGACTATAAAGAAAGCCAAGCACCGAAGAATTGATGCTTTTGAACTGTGGGTGTTCGAGAAGACTCTTGCGAGTCCTTGAACTGCAAGGAAATCCAACCAGTCCATCCTAAAGGAAATCAGTCCTGAATATTCATTGGTAGGACTGATGCTGGAGCTGAAACTCCAATACTTTGGCCACCTGATGCAAAGAACTGACTCATTGGAAAAGACTCTGATGCTGGAAAAGATTGAAGG